>NC_084577.2:29342586-29492586 GCF_033978685.3 Nerophis lumbriciformis | reverse complement strand
GCCCTGACATTGGTAGTGTCGGAGGCAGATATTTACATATATCCGAATTTAAGTTGTACTTCTTTTATTTCTTAGTCATATTTGAAAACAGCTCGTGTTTTCCATTTCTTCTCTTGATGCTCTGTCAGCAAGTATACTGTGTGTGTTAACCTTGAGTTCTTTGGAATGTATTATGGCTAGGGAGACGTTGTGCTCGTATTATGGCTAGGGAGGGGGAAGGAAAGAGGGGTTTTTGGCGTTGGGAAGACAGACCATTTTGGGAGGCGAGATAGAATGTTCTAGGGTTAGACTGGTCTCAAAATGTATATTGGCAAAGCTTTGAAAATATACAACAAAATACCTATTCTGTCTCTGGTGGTTTTTTCAACTCAGCTTTAAGTGTCGTAAAGAGCTTGGGAGCGAATTGTGACTTGAATTCCCTGGGAGGAACAACTGGTCCAAAACGCAACAGTAGGTTGTGAGTTCAAACCCCGGCCGAGTCATACCAAAGACTATAAAATATACTGTACTGTGCAATCTACTAATAAAAGTTCCAATCAATCAAAAGTGTGAAGGAAAAAAGACCCTTTTTTATTTCAACCGTACATCCCGTCAAAAGCCTAAAGACTGACTGCACAGTTCCTGTCTTCACAATAAAAGTGCCGCTCCGTCGCGCCTGCGCTTTCAAAACAAGAGTCTCCGAAAGCCAGCGCAAACAAGCTAGCAAGCTACGGAGTTTGCCGCCAATGTATTTCTTGTAAAGTGTATAAAAAACGAATATGGAAGCTGGACAAATAAGATGCCAAAAACCGACCACTTTCATGTGGTATTAGACAGAAAGGAGGAACTTTTTTTCTCCTCCATTTGAAAACGTGGACGTTATCATCACTACTGTCTGATTACAATCAATGCAAGTCATCAGAATCAGGTAATACACCAACTTATATTCTTGTCTTCATGAAAGAAAGGAATCTATATGTGTTAAACATGCATGTATATTCATTAAAACACCTTTAACATGTAAACAAAAACGGCAAAATAAATAAATATAAATGATATACTGTATATATATATGTGTATATTTATATATATATATATATATATATATATATATATATATATATATATATATGTATATATGATATGTGTGTGTATGTTACTCATCAGTTACTCAGTACTTGAGTAGTTTTTTCACAACATACTTTTTACTTTTACTCAAGTAAATATTTGGATGACTACTCCTTACTTTTACTTGAGTAATAAACCTCTAAAGTAACAGTACTCTTACTTGAGTATAATTTCTGGCTACTCTACCCACCTCTGACTAGGGATCCACCGTCACCGATTATTAGTAGTCCATGAGGCCTATACAAGATATTTAAAGCCAGTTCATTTGAAGGAAAAGCTACTCAGTGGCCGAGTGCAGGGGTTGGCAACCTTTACCAGTCAAAGAGCCATTTTGACCATTTTCGCAAATTATAGAAAACAATGGGAGCCGCAATTTTTTTTGGAAATTTTAAATTAAATAACACTGCATACAACGTTTTCTTTTTGCTATGTATAAACCAGGGGTCTCATACACCCCTGCTACCAGGGGGGGGGGGGGTATAATGTAGCCCGGAAGAGTTAGGGCTGCATGGGATTCTGGGTATTTGTTCTGTTGTGTTTATGTTGTGTTACAGTGCAGATGTTCTCCCGAAATGTGTTTGTCATTCTTGTTTGGTGTGGGTTCCCAGTGTGGCGCATTATTAGTAAGAGTGTTAAAGTTTTTTATACCGCCACCGTCAGTGTAACCTGTGTGGTTGTTGAGCAAGTATGCCTTGCTGTCACTAACGTGAGCAAGTTGAAACCCGGCTGGGCCGGGCCGGTATGCTGGTTGTAGTAGGCGCTAAATTTTCATATTAAGGTGTGGGCCGCGTGGCTGAGACCCTTGGTTTATACATAGCACAAATCAAGAAAAAAAACTGTGTATGCAGTGTTATTTCATTTTAAATTTCAAAAGATTTTTGTGGCTCCCATTGTTTTCTTTAATTTGTGAAACTGGTCAAAATGGCTCTTTGACTGGTAAAGGTTGCCGACCCCTGAGCTAGAAGATAACTTTTCTCATGCTGAGCAAAAAAGCTGGTGCAGCATAATTGTGGGATGTCGCCAGGAAGGCAAACTGAAAGCAATGAACTTAAATACTACAGACATGATTAACGAAAACAGGTGCGTGACTCAAAACGTGCAACAGATGCGTGACGTGACAGGTGAAAACTAATGGGTTGCTATGGTGACAAACAAGAGTGCACAATGAGTCCAAACGTGGAACAGGTGAAACTAATGGGTAACCATGGAAACAAGACATGGGAGTGAAAAGCCAGAAACTAAAGAGTCCAATAACTAAACTAAACAAAACATGACTAATACAAAACATGGTCACACAGACATGACAAAATATGGACGCCGATAATTGGTCGATCTGCAATATTAAGCCCATATTTTACTGACCGTTTCAGAGCCTGTTCAAGTACTTCATGCGGGTGGTGCCCTCAGACGCCCAGCAGGCAAGAGCCATGGTGGACATAGTCAAGAGATACAACTGGAGCTACGTTTCTGCCATAAACACTGAAGGTAGGACGCCCGACACGGTCTACAGACACCCTCATTCGTACCAAACTACTAGTTCTTCATATAGTATATATTTATACACATATACATATATATATACACATATACATACGGTATACATATACACATAGTCAAGAGATACAACTGGAGCTACGTTTCTGCCATAAACACTGAAGGTAGGACGCCCGACACGGTCTACAGACACCCTCATTCGTACCAAACTACTAATTCTATATATAATATCTATGTATATATATTTATAAAAGAAAATATAATTTTCACCCCGGTGGGGTGGTATCTGTGTCATCCTCAAGTTTGGGTCCTCTACCAGAGGCCTGGAGGTTTGAGGGTTGACTGTTCCTAGGACTGCGCTCTTCTGGACTGAGGCTTCAGATGTTGTTCCTGGGATCTGTTAGAGCCACTCTCCCAGTTTGGGGGTTACTGCTCCGAGCGCCCCCCACTACCACGGGGACCACACTAGCTTTGACCTTCCACATCCGTTCCAGCTGCCCTTTCAACCCTTGGTACTTCTCTAGTTTCTCGTGTTCCTTCGGGATTGCCACATCTAGATTTATGACAACTATGTCTGGTTGGTTAGCCAGAAACTGTTTGTCAGTCTGGAAGCTGAAGTCCCACAGAACCTTGGCCCTGTTGTTCTCAGCCACCTTCTGTGGTATGGCCCATTGGGATTTGGGAACATCTATTCCATTCTGGTTGCAGATGTTCCTGTATACTATCCCAGCCACTTGGTTGTGCCTCTCCATGTACGCTGATCCAGCCTGCTACTATGTGCTGGTCTGACTCAGGGGCTTCTTTGCACAGTCTGCATCTTGGGTCTGATCTACTCTGGTAGATCCTGGCCTCTATGGCTCTTGTGCTTATGGCCTGTTCTTGTGCTGCCATGATTAGTGCCTATGTGCTGTCTGCCAGTCCTGCATTTTCCAGCCACTCTTTGATATCAGCCACTTCCTCTATCTGATGCTGGTACATGCCATGTAGGGGCTTGTCCGTCCAGGTGGTCTGCTCCTCCTCCTCTGCACTCTCATCAGGGTTCTGCTGTCTGAGACATTCACTTAGCAGTTCACCCTTCGGGGCCATGTTATCGATGTATTCTCAAATTTTCGATGTTTCATCCTGGACTGTGTCCTTGATGCTCACTAGCCCTCGGCCTCCCTCTTTCCGTTTAATGTATAGCCTCAGGGTGCTGGACTTGGGGTGGAACCCTCCGTGCATGGTGAGGAGCTTTCTTGTCTTGATATCTGTGGCTTCTATCTCCTCCTTTATCCATATATACATATATATATATATATATATAAAGGATGTGACCAATGTTCCCTCTAAGGTGCGCGCCTGTGCAATTGCGCACTGCTCAAGCGTCCTCTGCGCACGACAAATCTATGCCACGCACAAAATCAAATAAAAAAAATAAGCGCATAATAATTTTCGATACTCGGACACGACAGAGAAAACAGTTTTCGTCATCATTGTTCAAATATTGTAACGTCCGTCGAGACGCTTTGAGGACATGAATTCCATCCATCACTTTACTCAGCAAAACTCTTTATTGTCGGCCATAAACACATCACCAAAACATTAGTAAAAAAAAAAGATATCTAGCAAAAGTGGTCATTTTCTGCAGCACAAACCAGACCAAAAGCAACTTTGTTATATCAACAGCAGCCGCTCGCTCTTTCTCACTTGCGCCAACACATGCACATATGGCACTTAGCCAGTGATGCGTTTACAGCCACACAAAAAGTCGGACAACTCCAACACCACACATAAAGTGTCATTCCAGGTCGTTACACTATGATTTACCAATCAAATGCGTGCTTATGCTAGTGTCATTTATTAGGAATCTTAATTTATGAATATTAATCATGAAATGCTGTTAGTATATTAAAGGGGAACATTATCACAATTTCAGAAGGGTTAAAACCATTAAAAATCAGTTCCCAGTGGCTTATTATATTTTTCGAAGTTTCTTTCAAAATTTTACCCATCACGCAATATCCCTAAAAAAAGCTTCAAAGTGCCTGATTTTAACCATCGTTATAAACACCCGTCCATTTTCCTGTGACGTCACATAGTGATGCCAACACAAACAAACATGGCGGAAAGAACAGCAAGCTATAGCGACATTAGCTCGGATTCAGACTCGGATTTCAGCGGCTTAAGCGATTCAACAGATTACGCATGTATTGAAACGGATGGTTGTAGTGTGGAGGCAGGTAGCGAAAACCAAATTGAAGAAGAAACTGAAGCTATTGAGCCATATCGGTTTGAACCGTATGCAAGCGAAACCGACGAAAACGACACGACGGAAGAAAGCCAGGACGAATTCGGCGATCGCCTTCTAACCAACGATTGGTATGTGTTTGTTTGGCATTAAAGGAAACTAACAACTATGAACTAGGTTTACAGCATATGAAATACATTTGGCAACAACATGCACTTTGAGAGTGCAGACAGCCCAGTTTTCATCAATTAATATATTCTGTAGACATACCCTCATCCGCGCTCTTTTCCTGAAAGCTGATCTGTCCAGTCCAGTTGGAAATGCATCTGCTTTGAGTGTCGCAGGATATCCACACATTCTTGCCATCTCTGTCGTAGCATAGCTTTCGTCGGTAAAGTGTGCGGAACAAACGTCCCAATTTCTTGCCACTTTGGCATCTTTGGGCCACTGGTGCAACTTGAATCCGTCCCTGTTGGTGTTGTTACACTCTCCGACAACACACCGACGAGGCATGATGTCTCCAAGGTACGGAAAACAGTTGAAAAAACGGAAAATAACAGAGCTGATTTGACTCGCTGTTTGTAATGTGTTTGAGAAAATGGCGTCATCGCTCTGAGAGCGAATATTAGAAAGGCGTTTAATTCACCAAAATTCACCCATTTAGGATTCGGAAATCGGTTAAAAAAATATATGGTCTTTTTTCTGCAACATCAAGGTATATATTGACGCTTACATAGGTCTGGTGATAATGTTCCCCTTTAAACAAATACTAATAAAAATATATTTTTTATTGGCAACACTAAATGGTCCCTAGTGTGTGAATGTGAGTGTGAATGTTGTCTGTCTATCTGTGTTGGCCCTGCGATGAGGTGGCGACTTGTCCAGGGTGTACCCCGCCTTCCGCCCGATTGTAGCTGAGATAGGCTCCAGCGCCCCCCGCGACCCCAAAGGGAATAAGCGGTAGAAAATGGATGGATGGAAACAGGAAGTTGCAGGAATATACACATGATCCCCTGCTTACATCTCATTGTGCAACATGTGAATGTTTAAATGGGAACTAAATGCAATGTCTGAAAGGGGTACAAATTATTTCCAAAGCAGGACCTCCACCCAGACAAACAATACAAGTACACAGTTCATGAAAAACTATTTGTTGTTATTTTCATTGTAAGTGGGCCTAAACACTTCTATTAGAAATGGAAATGACTGCTGTCATTTGATTATAATAATAAGAGAATGTTGTCTGTCTATCTGTGTTGGCCCTGCGATGAGGTGTACCGCGCCTTTTGCTCGATTGCAGCTGAAAGGGACAAGCGGTAGAAAATGGATGGATGGATGGAGATTGAAGATGTTATTTAGTGAGGTTTGGGCCAGGTGTGCTGCTGGTGTATCCACAGTGTGCAGGTGTGATGTTGCTCACATGGCCTCCACTCAATGCTCAGGGACTTTTTGCCTTGGCTCACACACATCAACAATTAGAGGGAACATTGGATGTGATGCTTTTTGTGAAGAAACGTGAAAAGACACAAACTGAACATTTCAGTTAAATAAAGATTAAGTGTTAAAATTGGGACCACTCATGTTGTGTCATTTTGCCGAGTGAACGATAATTATGTCAGAGGGTTGGTTGCAGCCACAGCTGTTTCACACCCGGCTAGTTATTTGCATTTGTGGACCACACACCTGTCTCCGCAGTTAAGTGTTAAATTACAGTGCTGCCTTGCTTCTCATACACCCCACTTTTAGTAGGATTTTGGCAAATGTTTTCCACGGTTTTTGTATATTGGGTTGAGTAGCCACTTTAGAGCAGTGGCTTTTAAACTTTTATTTTTAATTTTTTTTTACCAAGAACCACCTCAGAAAACACTTGGCTGTCCAAGTACCACCGTAATGGCCAATATTAACATGCAGTAGCATAGTAGGCCTAGATATTCATTAAAACTTCAAACGTATATTTAATATTTTTGGCATACTTGCCAACCCTCCCGGATTTTCCGGAAGACTCCCGAAATTCAGCGCCTCTCCCGAAAACCTCCCGGGACAAATTTTCTCCCGAAAATCTCCCGAAATTCAGGCGGACTCAGGTCCTCGTGGGTTTATTGTTAGGCAGTTTCATTAACGTCCTCCCAGCGCGGCAACAACACACAACAACAGCAGTCACGTTTTTTGTATACCGTAAAGCAGTTCGTCTGAAGCTTAGAGGTGACAGAGCTTTCGCCGTTGCTGCTCCCAAGCTCTGGAACGACCTACCCCTGAGTGTTAGACAAGCCTCCTCTCTTCCTGTTTTTAAATCTCTCTTAAAAACATACTTTTATTCCATGGCTTTTAACACTGAGTGATATCCATCCTGCAATGGCGCCCCATAATACACCTGCTGTGAACCTGTTTTTATGTTTTTATGTTTTTATTTATTCTATTTTAATTATTTATTTTTTTATCGTGTTCTGTTTGTGTTGTGTTGTGTTTGCTCGGTACTCGTTTTATCTTTTAACCTGTTCATTGTACAGCACTTTGGCTACCCCTGTGGTAAATTTTAAATGTGCTTTATAAATAAAGTTGATTTGATTTGATTTGATTTGCCTAAACAGCAATGTTGTGACACTCTTAAACAGGACAATACTGCCATCTAGTGCATTTGATGAAAGCACTTTTGTGCGTGCCACACAGCAATGCATCATCAGAGAGGGTGTTCAGCATGGTTAGAAAAATAGTGACAGAAAATAGAACAAGGATGGACAATTCAACCCTTAACTCAACAATGAGTAGATGAGTGTTATGTGTGTGTATATGTGTAAATAAATGAACACTGAAATTCAAGTATTTATTTTATATATATATATATATATATATTGTTGCGTTTTGGACCAGTTGTTCCTCCCAGGGAATTCAAGTCACAATTCGCTCCCAAGTTCTTTCCGACACTTAAAGCTGAGTTGAAAAACCACCAGAGACAGAATAGGTATTTTGTTGTATATTCTCAAAGCTTTGCCAATATACATTTTGATTGAGACCAGTCTAACCCTAGAACATTCTATCGCGCCTCCCAAAAATGGTCTGTCTTCCCGACCCCACCACCCTCTCTCTCTCGTCCCATCTCTGTAGACAAAACAAATGCTAGTCAAAACACAAACTCAAGGTTAACACACACAGTTTACTTGCAGACAGAGCAGCAAAAGAAGAAATGGAAAACACGAGCTGTTTTCAAATATGACTATGAAATAAAAGAAGTACAACTTAAATTCGGATATATAAATGATAAATAAATAATAAATGGGTTGTACTTGTATAGCGCTTTTCTACCTTCAAGGTACTCAAAGCGCTTTGACACTACTTCCACATTTACCCATTCACACACACATTCACACACTGATGGAGGGAGCTGCCATGCAAGGCGCTAACCAGCACCCATCAGGAGCAAGGGTGAAGTGTCTTGCTCAGGACACAACGGACATGACGAGGTTGGTACTAGCTGGGGATTGAACCAGGGACCCTCGGGCCGCGCACGGCCATTCTCCCACTGCGCCACGCCGTCCATATGTAAATATCTGCCTCCGACAATTCCCCCTTCAGATCTTCTAAAAAGATCTTTATCACTAGTACAACACTTCTAAAATACGCCCCTCTTTGAGCAAGCTACAATATATATATATATATATATATATATATATATATATATATATATATATATATATATATATATATATATATATATATATATAATAAAATATATATATATACGTGTATATATATATATATATATATATACATATAATAAAAAAAAAAAAATATATATATATATATATATACATACATATATATATATATACATATATATATATATATGTACATATAATATATATATATATAGCTAGAATTCACTGAACGTCAAGTATTTCTTATATATATATATATATATATATATATATATATATATATATATATATATATATATATATATATATATATATATATATATATACATACATATATATATATATATATATATATATATGAAATACTTGACTTGGTGAATTCTAGCCGTAAATATACTCCTCCCCTTTAGCCACGCCCCCAACCACGCCCCCAGCCACGCCCCCGTCCCACCCCGAACTCGCAGCACCCCCACCCCCCTCCCCCCCACCTCCCGAAATCGGAGGTCTCAAGGTTGGCAAGTATGATTTTTGGCCACTGTAACATTGCACACAGTTTGAACAGTAACACCGTGTTTGAATGTTTCATTAAAGGGGAACATTATCACCAGACCAATGTAAGCGTCAATATATACCTTGATGTTGCAGAAAAAAGACCATATATTTTTTTAACCGATTTCCGAACTCTAAATGGGTGAATTTTGCTGAATTAAACGCCGTTCTATTATTCGCTCTCGGTAGCAATGGGGGAAAGCAATGAAACTAATGGTGTGTGTGTGTGTGTGTGTGTGTGTGTGTGTGTGTGTGTGTGTGTGTGTGTGTGTGTGTGTGTGTGTGTGTGTGTAGAGCTGGGGACAGATAAGAGCGTACACAGGAACTGGTGAGGGAGGAAGAGGAGGCGGGGGCGATGACTTACACTCTCATTAGTTTCCAGCATTAACGCATCATGCGGATGGAAGATGATAGAAGAAAGTGACAAATATACAATTATCTTTCAAACGACGGCGTTGGTAATGTTCACTTCATACAGGATCAGGCCATTATTCCTATTACACCGTTTTTTTTACATCCCATAATAGCAATTGACGTTTGGCAGCCAAAGGAGGAATGAATTGACACACAAGCAATGAATGAGTGATTTGTGCACACAGCAGCCAGGTGAAGGCGTCAGGTTGCATCACAGTCAGTCAGGTCGTATCGCTGCAATCTGTCTGATGATGTCATTGCTTCTGCGGCGAAGCCAAAGATGCGACGCCTCTTCCCCTCCGCGGCCGTGGTTCTCATCTACGCCGCCGAATGGAAGTCAGACCATCCAAACAAGACGCGCGCTCGGAATTCAGTTTGACCCAAATTCTGTTCCATTTATCCAAATCTTCCAGCCCTACTTTTAGCATGATGCACGTGTTGCCATGGAAACCGCACTCATCACAATATTCACGTCTGTTTCACCCGCTGCAGAACTACGTTGCATTATGACTGCATTGGTGGTATCATTATTGTATCGGACTAGAGGTAAATGTCTGATCCACTCTGATGTTTCAGATGATGTGTGCTTTCATGTAAAATGTGTGATATCATGTGCGATACGAGCAGCCATGCAGCGCGTTGACTTGTGTGTGATATCATGTGCGATACAAGCAGTCTTATAGAGTGTTTACTTGTGTGTGATAGCATGTGAGATACAAGCAGTCCTGCAGCGTGTTAACTTGTGTGTGATATCATGTGCGATACAAAAAGTCCCGCAGCATGTTTACTCATGTGAGATATTATGTGCGATACAAGCAGTCCTGCAGATTGTTTAGTTGTGTGTGATGGCATGTGAGATACAAGCAGTCCGACAGCGTGTTTATTTGTGCGTGTTGACTTGTGTGTGATATCATGTGCGATACGGGCAGTCCTGCAGCGCGTTGACTTGTGTGTGATATCATGTGCGATACAAGCAGTCTTGCAGAGTGTTTACTTGTGTGTGATAGCATGTGAGATACAAGCAGTCCTGCAGCGTGTTAACTTGTGTGTGATATCATGTGCGATACAAAAAGTCCTGCAGCATTTTTACTCATGTGAGATATTATGTGCGATACAAGCAGTCCTGCAGATTGTTAACTTGTGTGTGATATCATGTGCGATACAGAAAGTCCTGCAGCATTTTTACTCATGTGAGATATTATGTGCGATACAAGCAGTCCTGCAGATTGTTTACTTGTGTGTGATAGCATGTGAGATACAAGCAGTCCGACAGCGTGTTTATTTGTGCGTGTTGACTTGTGTGTGATATCATGTGCGATACGAGCAGTCCTGCAGCGCGTTGACTTGTGTGTGATATCATGTGCGATACAAGCAGTCTTGCAGAGTGTTTACTTGTGTGTGATAGCATGTGAGATACAAGCAGTCCTGCAGCGTGTTAACTTGTGTGTGATATCATGTGCGATACAAAAAGTCCTGCAGCATGTTTACTCATGTGAGATATTATGTGCGATACAAGCAGTCCTGCAGATTGTTAACTTGTGTGTGATATCATGTGCGATACAGAAAGTCCCGCAGCATTTTTACTCATGCGAGATATTATGTGCGATACAAGCAGTCCTGCAGATTGTTTACTTGTGTGTGATAGCATGTGAGATACAAGCAGTCCGACAGCGTGTTTATTTGTGAGTGTTGACTTGTGTGTGATATCATGTGCGATACGAGCAGTCCTGCAGCGTGTTTACTAATGTGAGATATTATGTGCGAGACAAGCACTCCTGCAGAGTGTTTACTTGTGTGTGATAGCATGTGAGATACAAGCAGTCCTGCAGAGTGTTTACTTGTGTGTGATAGCATGTGAGATATAAGCAGTCCTGCAGAGTGTTTACTTGTGTGTGATAGCATGTGAGATGCAAGCAGCCCTGCAGCGTGTTTACTTGTGTGTGATGTAATGTGCGATACAAGCAGTCCTGCAGCGTGTTTACTTGTGTGTGATGTCATGTGCGATACAAGTAGTTGTGCGGCATGTTTACTCGTGTGTGATATCATATGCAATATAAGCAGTCCTGCACCATGTTTATTTGTGTGTGATACAATGTGCGATACAAGCTGTCCTGTGGCATGTTTACTCGTTTGTGATATCATGTGCGATACAAGCAGTCCTGCGACAAGTTTAATCATGTGTGATATCGTGTGCGATACAAGCAGTCCCGCAGCGTGTTGACTTGTGTGTGATATCATGTGCAATACAATAATAATAATAATGATAATAATGACAATGAATTGCATTTATAACGCACTTTACATTTGTTAAAATCTCAAAGTACTACAAAGTATACAAATACAAATACAAGAAGTCCTGCAGCGTGTTTACTAGTGATGGGTTGATGAGGCGTCATGAAGCGTTTCGACACATTGCAAAACTGTATTGATACTGTGTCGATACTGTGTCACTAAATACTGACATCTGCTGGACATTAAAAATCCCTACAGGCAACCTATGGACCGACTCAACTGACACTGATTTGATGCCCTAGTACAGGGGTCACCAACCTTTTTGAAACCAAAAACTACTTCTTGGGTACTGATTAATGCGAAGGGCTACCAGTTTGATACACACTTAAATCAATAAATATATTGTCATTTGTAAGTTACACGTAAGTGTGATTTAAACAAGAATGGCTAAATAAATAAATGTATATATATAAAAAAATGGGTATTTCTGTCTGTCATTCCGTCGTACATTTTTTTTTCCCTTTTACGGAAGGTTTTTTGTAAAGAATAAATGATGAAAAAAAAAACACTTAATTGAACGGTTTAAAAGAGGAGAAAACACGAAAAAAATTAAAATAAAATTTTGAAACATAGTTCATCTTCAATTTCGACTCTTTAAAATTCAAAATTTAACCGACAAAAAGAAGAGAAAAACTAGCTAATTTGAATCTTTTTGAAAAAATTAAAAAAATAATTTATGGAACATCATTAGTAATTTTTCCTGATTAAGATACATTTTAGAATTTTGATGACATGTTTTAAATTGGTTAAAATCCAATCTGCACTTTGTTAGAATATTTAACAAATTGGACCAAGCTATATTTCTAACAAAGACAAATCAGTATTTCTTCTAGATTTTCCAGAACAAAAATTTTAAAAGAAATTCGAAATACTTTGAAATAAGATTAAATTTGATTCTACAGATTTGCCAGAATAATTTTTTTGAATTTTAATCATAGTAAGTTTGAAGAAATATTTCACAAATATTCTTCGTCGAAAAACCAGAAGCTAAAATATTTATAATTCTTTACAATAAAAAAATAAATAAATGTACTTGAACATTGATTTAAATTGTCAGGAAAGAAGAGGAAGAAATTTAAAAGGTAAAAAGGTATATTTGTTTAAAAATCCTAAAATCATTTTTCAGGTTGTATTTTTTCTCTAAAATTGTATTTCTAAAAGTAATAAGAAGCAAAGTAAAAATATAAATGAATTTATTTAAACAAGTGAAGACCCATCCATCCATCCATTTTCTACCGCTTATTCCAAGTGAAGACCAAGTCTTTAAAATATTCTCTTGGATTTTCAAATTCTGTTTGAGTTTTGTCTCTTTTAGAATGAAAAATGTCGAGCAAAGCGAGACCAGCTTGCTAGTAAATAAATAAAATTAAAAAAAATAGAGGCAGCTCACTGGTAAGTGCTGCTCTTTGAGCTATTTTTAGAACAGGCCAGCGGGCGACTGATCTGGTCCTTACGGGCTACCTGGTGACCGCGGGCACCGCGTTGGTGACCCCTGCCCTAGTATATACAATAATATAAACCAAGTCATTTAGGATTATTTCATATCTTCATTTAAATAAAAATATATTTGTATCTTTTTTAGATACAGTCAATAAATAATGTGAACATGTATCATAACATGGAAATCTAAGAGAACGTGTTGTGGATGATTGTGGACTGGGAATTTTTTTAATTTTATTTTTTTACACATTTTTATTAAAAAAAAAAATAAAAAAAAAAGTTTGTCCAACGTATTACATTTTAGACGATTTCTCTTAATTATTATTTCTCCGGCTGTAGAAAAGAGCCGCTCACAGGGCACAGAGGAGGCGTCAGTGCGACACAGTTCGCGTACCGTGACTTTCTAAAAGCGGTACGCGCACCGACACAGGGTTTCGCTCTATGAGCTCGACGCATGCGCCGATGCATCGGTGTTGCCGGACCCATCACTACTCCATAGCAAAGCACATATACATATTACAACATACATCTCCAGATATCTAGCAACAGAGGGGAGGGAGTGCGGGGTCACGGTGGCCGGCCGCAGCTCTCAGGCGATGTGTGTGTGCCGTATATTTTTTTTGGATGCATGTTTGTGTGTAAGCCTGCAGCGTGTCTCTGTTCCGCCGCCTTGATCTTGTGCAGTCGCTAGTCCAAAGTCAACAACAACAGGTGTGTGTCCATGAGAGAGACAAGAAGGGAGTTCACTGCACTGTCCTTCAGGAGAGTCTCCAAGCCAGGGAAACAATCCAAGTTAGATTGTTTTGTATGCCAGTGAAAATTACATTTGCTTTTCAGTCCGATGTTATCCACGTGTCCACAGTTCTTCCCGCATCCTCCAATCATTTGTGGAAGTCTTAATGATTCATTGTGGCCACTCGGTGTCACCGAAGCATTCCACTTCAACTTAAAGACAGCGTAAGTCCCTTCCAGATGGTTAATAATAAATAGGTTAGAGTTTTCCATAGCTACCATTGTTCTGTTTGACTCATTTCACTTGATCAAACCTTTTCTAACATCCCACACTACTACACAATAAAAGCATGCATGAAGTCTCCTGATATTGTGCAACATTTGACATTCTCTTTCCTAATAAATGAAGTTGTCAACATTCTGTTTATTAGCTTTGATTCAGTCACAGTGAGACTCTTTGGGGTTTTTTCCCACCAGACTGTACAAACTAGGAGAGTAGAACTATGAATAACTTCACAGGATGTAGGAAGATAGAAGTTGGAAGGTGTCGCATCCATAATTGTAATTGTACTGATGAACACCAGACACGAGGGTGACACAATCTGGTGGTTTTGGCTCAGGATGCAGATGGACTCTTTTTGTGCGTTCTTTGCTTTGATTGGAGTGTGTATATTGTACATATTACATATTGTTATGAAGGTGTCTGGTACTACTTTATATATATACTTGCATTGTGTAAATTGTACATATTACATATTGTTATGAAGGTGTCTGTTACTGCATTTTATATATACTTGCAGTGTGTATATTGTACATATTACATATTGTTATGAAGGTGTCTGTTACTACATTATATATATATACTTGCAGTGTGTATATTGTACATATTACATATTGTTATGAAGGTGTCTGTTACTACATTATATATATACTTGCAGTGTGTATATTGTACATATTACATATTGTTATGAAGGTGTCTATTACTACAATATATATATACTTGGTGTGTGTATTGTATAAATTACATATTGTTATGAAGGTGTCTGTTACTACATTATATATATACTTGCAGTGTGTAAATTGTACATATTACATATTGTTATGAAGGTGTCTGTTACTACATTATATATATACTTGCAGTGTGTATATTGTACATATTACATATTGTTATGAAGGTGTCTGTTACTACATTATACATATACTTGCAGTGTGTAAATTGTACATATTACATTTTGTTTTGAAGGTGTCTGCTACTACATTATGTATATACTTGCAGTGTGTATATTGTACAGATTGTTATGAAGGTGTCTGTTACTACATTTTATATATACTTGCAGTGTGTATATTGTACATATTACATATTGTTATGAAGGTGTCTGTTACTACATTATATATATACTTGCAGTGTGTATATTGTACATATTACATATTGTTATGAAGGTGTCTATTACTACAATATATATATACTTGGTGTGTGTATTGTATAAATTACATATTGTTATGAAGGTGTCTGTTACTACATTATATATATACTTGCAGTGTGTATATTGTACATATTACATATTGTTATGAAGGTGTCTGTTACTACATTATATATATACTTGCAGTGTGTGTCTTTAATCATCTTTAAAATCCTAAAAAATGTAAAAAGACATGCATGTTCTTGTCTCTCATAATGATTGTGAACGATAGCAAAATTCCCCCTCAAAAATAGTGCAATTCCCCTTTAAGGCTTCCACTGAGCTGGTGTGTGTTTATTTGAGCTCCTAGCAATGATACAAATGTCATTGAGTGCTAGTTTGTCAGAAAGCTGTGCCATGTCCAGGTAGAACAGATTTAATAACAACCAGTAGAGGTCATGGAAATGTTGACACATTCCACTTTTTGATGGTTTTTTTTTTGGTATGGTTTGTCTCTTTCCCTTTTGTGGTGAAGCATTGACAGGAGAGGAGGGTGGAAGAGAAGCCTGTAAAGATGGGGGAATGGCAGGCGAGGATGAGAATAGTAATTGAGAGGGGAAGGGGAAGAGAAGGAGGGCGGAGGAAGGAAGTCGGCAGGAATTGAGTTCCCAAACACTCTTGTAAAAAATGGAGTCAGTCAAGCTGGAGAGTAGAGCTCTATTGTGGAAGTCTTCACGTCGTCGTACGTTTGATTGTGTAGTTGTGTACGCGTCACGTGCACTGGTGAGTAATGTGACCACAATAGCGCCTCGCTGAGGAAGATGTCTCTCACCTAAATCCCTGTTGGGACCAGAGTGAAGTAGGTTACAAGCTTTTATCGATTCTGATGACGCTCACCTTCTGTGTGTGTCTCTCTGTGTGTGTGTGTGTGTGTGTGTTCTTGTATTTCTACCCTTCTGGAGACATCAACACGGAAAAGTAGCTTCTATATGAGGAGGTGTGAACAAGTTAGGACCAAAATCATGGTCCCAATATGGAAAACCATTGCATCTAATAGAGAGCCAAATACTAGAGTCCGTGAACATTGTTCCAAAGTCAGGATTTTTGTGTGTGTTCTTGTATTTCCACCCTTCTTGAGACATCAACACAGAAAAATACCTTCCATATGAGGAGCGGTGAACAAGTTAGGACCGAAACCATGGTCCCAATATGGAAAACCATTGCATCTAATAGAGAGCCAAATACTAGAGTCTGTGAACATTGCTCCAAAGTCAGAATATTTGTGTGTGTTCTTGTATTTATACCCTTATTGAGACATCAACAAGGAAAAGTCGCTTCCATATGAGGAGCGGTGATGAAGTTAGGACATAAATCATGGTCCCAATATGGAAAACCATTGCGTCTAATAGAGAGCCAAACACTAGAGTCTGTGAACATTGCTCCAAAGTCAGAATTTTTGCGTGTGTTCTTGTATTTATACCCTTCTTGAGACATCAACACGGAGAAGTACCTTCCATATGAGGAGCGGTGAACAAGTTAGGACCGAAACCATGGTCCTAAATATGGAAAACCATTGCATCTAATAGAGAGCCAAACACTAGAGTCCGTGAACATTGCTCCAAAGTCAGAATTTTTGTGTGTGTTCTTGTATTTATACCCTTATTGAGACATCAAAAAGGAAAAGTCGCTTCCATATGAGGAGCGGTGAACAACTTAGGACCGAAACAATGGTCCCAAATATGGAAAACCATTGCATCTAATAGAGAGCCAAATACTAGAGTCCGTGAACATTGTTCCAAAGTCAGGATTTTTGTGTGTGTTCTTGTATTTCCACCCTTCTTGAGACATCAACACGGAGAATTACCTTCCATATGAGGAGCGGTGAACAAGTTAGGACCAAAACCATGGTCCCAAATATGGAAAACCATTGCGTCTAGTAGAGAGCCAAACACTAGAGTCCGTGAACATTGCTCCAAAGTCAGGATTTTTGTGTGTGTTCTTGTATTTCTACCCTTATTGAGACATCAACAAGGAAAAGTCGCTTCCATATGAGGAGCGGTGAACAAGTTAGGACCGAAACCATGGTCCCAATATGGAAAACCATTGCATCTAATAGAGAGCCAAATACTAGAGTCCGTGAACATTGCTCCAAAGTCAGAATATTTGTGTGTGTTCTTGTATTTATACCCTTATTGAGACATCAACAAGGAAAAGTCGCTTCCATATGAGGAGCGGTGATGAAGTTAGGACATAAACCATGGTCCCAATATGGAAAACCATTGCGTCTAATAGAGAGCCAAACACTAGAGTCCATGAACATTGCTCCAAAGTCAGGATTTTTGTGTGTGTTCTTGTATTTCCACCCTTCTTGAGACATCAACACGGAGAAGTACCTTCCATATGAGGAGCGGTGAACACGTTAGGACCAAAATCATGGTCCCAATATGGAAAACCATTGCATCTAATAGAGAGCCAAATGTTAGAGTCCGTGAACATTGCTCCAAAGTCAGCATTTTTGTGTGTGTTCTTGTATTTCTACCCTTCTTGAGACATCAACAAGTAAAAGTAGCTTCCATATGAGTAGCGGTGAACAAGTAAGGACATAAATCATGGTCCCAATATGGAAAACCATTGCGTCTAATAGAGAGCCAAATGCTAGAGTCCGTGAACATTGCTCCAAAGTCAGGATTTTTGTTTGTGTTCCCGTATTTCTACCCTTCTGGAGACATCAACACGGAGAAGTACCTTCCATATGAGGAGCGGTGAACAAGTTAGGACCGAAACCATGGTCCCAAATATGGAAAACCATTGCGTCTAATAGAGAGCCAAATACTAGAGTCTGTGAACATTGTTCCAAAGTCAGGATTTTTGTGTGTGTTCTTGTATTTCCACCCTTCTTGAGACATCAACAAGGAAAAGTTGCTTCCATATGAGGAGCGGTGAACAAGTTAGGACCGAAATCATGGTCCCAATATGGGATTGCGACTGTTATTGAGTAAATTCCTTAAGGCTCTGGATGCTGTAGGGCTGTCTTGGTTGACAAGACTCTGCAGCATCGCGTGGACATCGGGGGCAGTACCTCTGGATTGGCAGACCGGGGTGGTGGTTCCTCTCTTTGAAAAGGGGAACCGGAGGGTGTGTTCTAACTATCGTGGGATCACACTCCTCAGCCTTCCCGGTAAGGTCTATTCAGGTGTACTGGAGAGGAGGCTACGCCGGATAGTCGAACCTCGGATTCAGGAGGAACAGTGTGGTTTTCGTCCTGGTCGTGGAATTGTGGACCAGCTCTATACTCTCGGCAGGGTCCTTGAGGGTGCATGGGAGTTTGCCCAACCAGTCTACATGTGCTTTGTGGACTTGGAGAAGGCATTCGACCGTGTCCCTCGGGAAGTCCTGTGGGGAGTGCTCAGAAAGTATGGGGTTTTGGACTGTCTGATTGTGGCGGTCCGCTCCCTGTATGATCAGTGTCAGAGCTTGGTTCGCATTGCCGGCAGTAAGTCGGACACGTTTCCGGTGAGGGTTGGACTCCGCCAAGGCTGCCCTTTGTCACCGATTCTGTTCATAACTTTTATGGACAGAATTTCTAGGCGCAGTCAAGGCGTTGAGGGGATCCGGTTTGGTGGCTGTAGGATTAGGTCTCTGCTTTTTGCAGATGATTTGGTCCTGATGGCTTCATCTGGCCAGGATCTTCAGCTCTCACTGGATCGGTTCGCAGCTGAGTGTGAAGCGACTGGGATGAGAATCAGCACCTCCAAGTCCGAGTCCATGGTTCTCGCCCGGAAAAGGGTGTAGTGCCATCTCCGGGTTGGGGAGGAGATCTTGCCCCAAGTGGAGGAGTTCAAGTACCTCGGAGTCTTGTTCACGAGTGAGGGAAGAGTGGATCGTGAGATGGACAGGCGGATCGGTGCGGCGTCTTCAGTAATGCGGACGCTGTATCGATCCGTTGTGGTGAAGAAGGAGCTGAGCCGGAAGGCAAAGCTCTCAATTTACCGGTCGATCTACGTTCCCATCCTCACCTATGGTCATGAGCTTTGGGTTATGACCGAAAGGACAAGATCACGGGTACAAGCGGCCGAAATGAGTTTCCTCCGCCGGGTGGCGGGGCTCTCCCTTAGAGATAGGGTGAGAAGCTCTGTCATCCGGGGGGAGCTCAAAGTAAAGCCGCTGCTCCTCCACCTGGAGAGGAGCCAGATGAGGTGGTTCGGGCATCTGGTCAGGATGCCACCCGATCGCCTCCCTCGGGAGGTGTTTAGGGCACGTCCGACCAGTAGGAGGCCACGGGGAAGACCCAGGACATGTTGGGAAGACTATGTCTCCCGGCTGGCCTGGGAACGCCTCGGGAACCCCCGGGAGGAGCTGGACGAAGTGGCTGGGGAGAGGGAAGTCTGGGCTTCCCTGCTTAGGCTGCTGCCCCCGCGACCCGACCTCGGATAAGCGGAAGAAGATGGATGGATGGATGGATGGATGGCCAAAATTTTAAGCTTTTCTTGTAAAATCGCGACTGTTATTGAGTAAAATTCCAACTTTTATCATAATATTGCACAAATGTTCAGTTGTTCTTATATAATTTCGACTTGCGTTGAGTAAAATGACGACCTTTATTATAATACTGCCAAAATTCTAAGTTTTTTTTTGTGAAAGCTTTTTTATATTTGCATAGTATGAATATATTATTAGTGTTGTAAATAAACATCTTTATATATCTAGAAAGGCTGGTGCTAAAGAGGTAGGCATTTTTCGGAGGTCTGAAGAAGGTAAGAAATCCAAGAGTGTGTGTGTGTGTGTGTGTGTGTGTGTGTGTGTGTGTGTGTGTGTGTGTGTGTGTGTGCGTCAGTGCAGGGTAGGAAGGTCTGGGCCATCTGTCCCCCGCTCCCCTCACTGAGAGACTAATTACAGGACTTTATACTTAGCTCAGCCACACTCGTCATTGGCGTAACGTGCACACACACTCTTCATTTCTGCCTGCGCTGCCTTCATCTCTCGTTTTAGTGGTCCCTCCATTTCTGTCCTGCTTTCTCAAGAGCAATTATATTTATGGCTGCACCAATAATCCATTGGAAAGCGCATCCGGAAAGTATTCACTTTTTTCCACATTTACTTGTCAACCCTCCCGGATTTTCCGGGAGACTCCCGAAATTCAGCGCCTCTCCCGAAAACCTCCCGGGACAAATTTTCTCCCGAAAATCTCCCGAAATTCAGGGCGGAGCTGGAGGCCACGCCCCCTCCAGCTCCATGCGGACCTGAGTGACGTGTCGACAGCCTGTTCACACGTCCGCTTTCCCACAATATAAACAGCTAATGATGGAGGGCGAGTTCTTGGTTTCTTATGTAGGTTTATTGTTAGGCAGTTTCATTAACGTCCTCCCAGCGCGGTAACAACACACAACAACAGCAGTCAAGTTTTCATCTACCGTAAAGCAGTTCGTCTGCCGTAAACAGCAATGTTTTGACACTTTTAAACAGGACAATACTGCCATCTACTGTACATGCATATGTGACCCACCCATAATGTGTCACATTTTTGTGTTGATTTATTTATTTTATTTTGTGGTTTGAATTCGTTTTATTACACATTTATCAGTATTCACATTGGTCAGTAGGGGGCAGTAGGGCGTTTCTTCCCAATTGAATGCTATCACCTGCAGACCTGAAGTGTCTTGTCATTCTGATGAGCGCGACCAGTCTGTGAACAATTGAAACGTCCTGTGTGCTTTTTTCCTCCTGTATAACAGGTTAGTTTTGGTGAATCAACTCACTGAATAATATCCATGTGATCTTTATAAGTTTAAGTACACATTCTGATGGTGGAGCCTAACTCTAAAGTGTTTGTGAGTTGTAGTTTGTATTTGTGAACGAATCCAGTGCACAGCTGCAGTAATCAATACAAAAATGGCGACGTGAGTACGCAATGTTTATATAGGAACTTCTGATCCTAATTCAGACTCCCAAATTAGAGCTCCCGTTTTCTTACTGATTTTATAATGTATATTTGTATGATGTGTGTGTTCTGAAATAGTGACGGAGAATAGAACAAGGATGGACAATTCAACCCTTAACTCAACAATGAGTAGATGAGTGTTATGTGTGTGTATATGTGTAAATAAATGAACACTGAAATTCAAGTATTTCTTTTATATATATATATATATATATATATATATATATATATATATATATATATATATATATATATATATATATATATATATATATATATACATATATATATAAAATAAATTACATGTCATTGGGGTATTGTGTGTAGAATTTTGAGGACAAAAACGACTTTATTCCATTTTGGAATAAGGCTGTAGCATAATGTATTGAGCAAAGGCTGTGAATACTTATGTGCATGTCATTTCTTCTTCTTATTTTTTTTATTTGAATTTTTTCTTTCTTTAAAGGGGAACATTATCACCAGACCTATGTAAGCGTCAATATATACCTTGATGTTGCAGAAAAAAGACCATATATTTTTTTAACCGATTTCCGAACTCTAAATGGGTGAATTCTGGCGAATTAAACGCCTTTCTAATATTCGCTCTCGGAACGTGACGTCACTTCGGGAAGCAATCCGCCATTTTCTCAAACACCGAGTCAAATCAGCTCTGTTATTTTCCGTTTTTTCGACTGTTTTCCGTACCTTGGAGACATCGTGCCTCGTCGGTGTGTTGTCGGAGGGTGTAACAACACCAACAGGGACGGATTCAAGTTGCACCAGTGGCCCAAAGATGCCAAAGTGGCAAGAAATTGGACGTTTGTTCCGCACACTTTACCGACGAAAGCTATGCTACGACAGAGATGGCAAGAATGTGTGGATATCCTGCGACACTCAAAGCAGATGCATTTCCAACCATAAAGTCAAAGAAATCTGCCGCCAGACCCCCATTGAATCTGCCGGAGTGTGTGAGCAATTCAGGGACAAAGTACCTCGCTAGCACGGCAAGCAATGGCGGCAGTTTGTTCCCACAGACGAGCGAGCTAAACCCTGTATCGACCCTAGCTTCCCTGGCCTGCTGACATCAACTCCAAAACTGGACAGATCAGCTTTCAGGAAAAGAGCGCGGATGAGGGTATGTCTACAGAATATATTAATTGACGAAAATTGGGCTGTCTGCACTCTCAAAGTGCATGTTGTTGCCAAATGTATTTCATATGCTGTAAACCTAGTTCATAGTTGTTAGTTTCCTTTAATGCCAAACAAACACATACCAATCGTTGGTTAGAAGGCGATCGCCGAATTCGTCCTGGCTTTCTCCCGTCGTGTCGTTTTCGTGGGTTTCGCTTGCATACGGTTCAAACCGATATGGCTCAATAGCTTCAGTTTCTTCTTCAATTTGGTTTTCGCTACCTGCCTCCACACTACAACCATCCGTTTCAATACATGCGTAATCTGTTGAATCGCTTAAGCCGCTGAAATCCGAGTCTGAATCCGAGCTAATGTCGCTATAGCTTGCTGTTCTATGCGCCATGTTTGTTTGTGTTGGCTTCACTATGTGACGTCACAGGAAAATGGACGGGTGTATATAACGATGGTTAAAATCAGGCACTTTGAAGCTTTTTTTTAGGGATATTGCGTGATGGGTAAAATTTTGAAAAAAACTTCGAAAAATATAATAAGCCACTGGGAACTGAATTTTAATGGTTTTAACCCTTCTGAAATTGTGATAATGTTCCCCTTTAACTTTTCACATTGTCATTATGGGGTATTGTGTGTAGAATTTTGAGGGCAGAAAATGACTTTATTCCGTTTTGTAAAAGGCTGTAACCAAGCATTGAGCAGAGGCTGTGAATACTTATGTACATGTCTTTTTTTTTTTTTTTTTTTTTTTTTAATTAAAAAAAACAACAACCAAAAAACCTTTTCACATTGTCATTATGGGGTATTGTGTGGAGAATTTTTAGGACAAAAATGACTTTATTCCGTTTTGTAAAAGGCTGTAACAAAGCATTGAGCAGAGGCTGTGAATACTTATGTACATGTCTTTTTTTCTTTTCTTTTTTTTTTTAATTAAAAAAAACAACAACCAAAAAACCTTTTCACATTGTCATTATGGGGTACTGCGTGCAGAATTTTGAGGACAAAAAATAATATTCCATTTTGGAATAAATCTGTACCAAAGTATTGAGCAGAGGCTGTGAGTACTTATGTACATTTCCTTCTTTTTTTTCCAATAAAAAAAAATAAAAAAAACCTTTTCACATTGTCATTATGGGATATTTATTGTGTGTAGAATTTTGAGTACAAAAATGAATTTATTCCATTTTGGAATAAGGCTGTAACAAAGTATTGAGCCACGGCTGTGAATACTTATGTATATCTCTTTTTTTTTTTTTTTTTATTTATTTATTTGAATTTAATAAAATAAAAACAAATAAAAAAACTTTTCACATTGTCATTATGGGGTATTATGTGTAGAATTTTGAGGACCAAAAATGACTTTATTCCGTTTTGTAAAAGGCTGTAACAAAGCATTGAGCAAAGACTGTTAATACTTATGTACATGTCTTTTTTTTTTTCTTCTTTTTTTTAAAATAAAAAAAAAAACAACCAAAAAACCTTTTCACATTGTCACTATGGGGTACTGTGTGCAGAATTTTGAGGACAAAAAATAGTATTCCATTTTGGAATAAATCTGTAACAAAGTATTGAGCAGAGGTTGTGAGTACTTATGTACATGTCATTTCTTTCTTTTTTTTTTTTTTAATTGCAAAAAAAAACAAAAAAACCTTTTCACATTGTCATTATGGGATATTTATTGTGTGTAGAATTTTGAGTACAAAAATGAATTTATTCCATTTTGGAATAAGGCTGTAACAAAGTATTGAGCCAAGGCTGTGAATACTTATGTATATGTAATTTTTGTAATTTCTTTTTTTTATTTGAATTAAAAAAAAAAACTTTTCACATTGTCATTATGAGGTATTGTGTGTAGAATTTTGAGGACCAAAAATGACTTTATTCCATTTTGGAATAAGGCTGTAGCATAAAGTATTGAGCACAGGCTGTGAATACTTATGTATATGTAATTTAAAAAAATTTTTTTTTAATTTGAATTTAATTAAAAAAAAAAAAAAAACTTTTCACAATGTCATTATGGGGTATTGTGTGTAGAATTTTGAGGACCAAAAATGACTTTATTCCGTTTTGTAAAAGGCTGTAACAAAGCATTGAGCAAAGGCTGTGAATACTTATGTACATGTCTTCTTTTTTTTCTCTTTTTTTTTTTAAATAAAAAAAACAACAACCAAAAAACCTTTTCACATTGTCATTATGGGGTACTGCGTGCAGAATTTTGAGGACAAAAATTAGTATTCCATTTTGGAATAAATCTGTAACAAAGTATTTTGCAGAGGCTGTGAGTACTTATGTACATGTCATTTCCTTCTTCTTCTTTTTTTTTTAATTGAAAAAAAAAAAAAAACTTTTCACATTTTCATTATGGGATATTTATTGTGTGTAGAATTTTGAGCACAAAAATGAATTTATTCCATTTTGGAATAAGGCTTTAACAAAGTATTGAGCCAAGGCTGTGAATACTTATGTATATGTAATTTTTTTAATTTATTTTTTTTATTTGAATTTAATTAAAAAAAAAAAAAAAAAAACTTTTCACATTGTCATTATGGGGTATTGTGTGTAGAATTTTGAGGACAAAAATGACTTTATTCCGTTTTGTAAAAGGCTGTAACAAAGTATTGAGCAGAGGTTGTGAGTACTTATGCACATGTCATTTCCTTCTTCTTTTTTTTTTTTTTTAATTGAAAAAAAAAACAAAAAACTTTTCACATTATCATTATGGGATATTTATTGTGTGTAGAATTTTGAGTACAAAAATGAATTTATTCCATTTTGGAATAAGGCTGTAACAAAGTATTGAGCCAAGGCTGTGAATACTTATGTATATGTCATTTTTTTAATTAATTTTTTTTATTTGAATTTAATAAAAAAAAAAAAAAAAAATGTTTTCACATTGTCATTATGGGGTATTGTGTGTAGAATTTTGAGGACCAAAAATGACTTTATTCCGTTTTGTAAAAGACTGTAACAAAGCATTGAGCAAAGGCTGTGAATACTTATGTACATGTCTTTTTTTTTTCTTCTTTTTTTTTTAATAAAAAAAAAAAACAACCAAAAAACCTTTTCACATTGTCATTATGGGGTACTGCGTGCAGAATTTTGAGGACAAAAATTAGTATTCCATTTTGGAATAAATCTGTAACAAAGCATTGAGCAAAGGCTGTGAATACTTATGTGCATGTCTTTTTTTTTTTTCTTTTTTTTTTTTTAATAAAAAAAAACAACCAAAAAACCTTTTCACATTGTCATTATGGGGTACTGCGTGCAGAATTTTGAGGACAAAAATTAGTATTCCATTTTGGAATAAATCTGTAACAAAGCATTGAGCAAAGGCTGTGAATACTTATGTGCATGTCTTTTTTTTTTTTCTTTTTTTTTTTTTAATAAAAAAAAACAACCAAAAAACCTTTTCACATTGTCATTATGGGGTACTGCGTGCAGAATTTTGAGGACAAAAATTAGTATTCCATTTTGGAATAAATCTGTAACAAAGCATTGAGCAAAGGCTGTGAATACTTATGTACATGTCTTTTTATTTTTATTTTTTTAAATAAAAAAAAAACAACCAAAAAACCTCACATTGTCATTATGGGGTACTGCGTGCAGAATTTTGAGGACAAAAATTAGTATTCCATTTTGGAATAAATCTGTAACAAAGTATTGAGCAGAGGCTGTGAATACTTATGTACATGTCATTTTTTATTAATTTTATTTATTTTAATTAAATAAAAGATAAAATAAAAACCTTTTCACATCGTCCTTATGGGGTATTGTGTGTAGAATTTTGAGGACAAAAATGACTTTATTCCATTTTGGAATAAGGCTGTAGCATATAGTATTAAGCAAAGGCTGTAAATACTTATGTAAATGTAATTTCTTCTTTATTTTTTTTAATTATCTTTTTTTTTTTCTTTAACTTTTCACAATGTCATTATGGGGTATTGTGTGTAGAATTTTGAGGGCAGAAAATTACTTAATTCCGTTTTGTAAAAGGCTGTAACAAAGCATTGAGCAAAGGCTGTGAATACTTATGTGCATGTCATTTTTTTAAATTTTATTAATTTGAATTTAACCCCCCCGGCCCCCCCAGAAAAACAACCTTTTCACGTTGTCCGTAGGGGGTATTGTGTGTAGAATTTTGAGGACAAAATGACTTTATTCCATTTTGGAATAAGGCTGTAGCATAAAGTATTGAGCAAAGGCTGTAAATACTTATGTAATTTCTTCTTTATTTTTTTTAATTAGAATTTTTTTTTCTTTAACTTTTCACAATGTCATTATGGGGTATTGTGTGTAGAATTTTGAGGGCAGAAAATGACTTTATTCCGTTTTGTAAAAGGCTGTAACAAAGCATTGAGCAAAGGCTGTTAATACTTATGTACATGTCTTTTTTTTTCTCTCTTTTTTTTTTAACAAAAAAAAAACAACCAAAAAACCTTTTCACATTGTCATTATGGGGTACTGCGTGCAGAATTTTGAGGACAAAAATTAGTATTCCATTTTGGAATAAATCTGTAACAAAGTATTGAGCAGAGGTTGTGAGTACTTATGTACATGTCTTTTTTCTTTTTTTTTTTTTTTTTTTTTTTTTTTAAATAAAAAAAAACCAACCAAAAAACCTCACATTGTCATTATGGGGTACTGCGTGCAGAATTTTGAGGACAAAAAATAGTATTCCATTTTGGAATAAATCTGTAACAGAGCATTGAGCAAAGGCTGTGAATACTTATGTACATGTCTTTTTTTTTTTTTTTTTTTTTTTAATAAAAAAAAAAAAACCCAAAAAACCTCACATTGTCATTATGGGATACTGCGTGCAGAATTTTGAGGACAAAAAATAGTATTCCATTTTGGAAAAAATCTGTAACAAAGTATTGAGCAGAGGTTGTGAGTACTTATGTACATGTCATTTCTTTCTTTTTTTTTTTTTTTTAATTGAAAAAACCCCAAAAAAAGCCTTTTCACATTGTCATTATGGGATATTTATTGTGTGTAGAATTTTGAGTACAAAAATGAATTTATTCCATTTTGGAATAAGGCTGTAACAAAGTATTGAGCCAAGGCTGTGAATACTTATATATATGTAATTTTTTTAATTTCTTTTTTTTATTTGAATTAAAAAAAAAAAAAAAAATTCACATTGTCATTATGGGGTATTGTGTGTAAAATTTTGAGGACCAAAAATGACTTTATTCCGTTTTGTAAAAGGCTGTAACAAAGCATTGAGCAGAGGCTGTGAATACTTATGTACATTTGTTTTTTTTGTTTTGTTTTTTTTTTGATAAAAAAAAACAACCAAAAAACCTCACATTGTCATTATGGGGTACTGTGTGCAGAATTTTGAGGACAAAAAATAGTATTCCATTTTGGAATAAATCTGTAACAAAGTATTGAGCAGAGGTTGTGAGTACTTATGTACATGTCATTTCCTTCTTCTTTTTTTTTTTTTTTTTTTTTTTTAATTGAAAAAAAAACAAAAAACCTTTTCACATTGTCATTATGGGATATTTATTGTGTGTAGAATTTTGAGTACAAAAATGAATTTATTCCATTTTGGAATAAGGCTGTAACAAAGTATTGAGCCAAGGCTGTGAATACTTATGTATATGTCATTTTTTTTTTAAATTTTTTTTATTTGAATTAAAAAAAACAAAACTTTTCACAATGTCATTATGGGGTATTGTGTGTAGAATTTTGAGGACCAAAAATGACTTTATTCCGTTTTGTAAAAGGCTGTAACAAAGCATTGAGCAGAGGCTGTGAATACTTATGTACAGGTAAAAGCCAGTAAATTAGAATATTTTGAAAAACTTGATTTATTTCAGTAATTGCATTCAAAAGGTGTAACTTGTACATTATATTTATTCATTGCACACAGACTGATGCATTCAAATGTTTATTTCATTTAATTTTGATGATTTGAAGTGGCAACAAATGAAAATCCAAAATTCCGTGTGTCACAAAATTAGAATATTACTTAAGGCTAATACAAAAAAGGGATTTTTAGAAATGTTGGCCAACTGAAAAGTATGAAAATGAAAAATATGAGCATGTACAATACTCAATACTTGGTTGGAGCTCCTTTTGCCTCAATTACTGCGTTAATGCGGCGTGGCATGGAGTCGATGAGTTTCTGGCACTGCTCAGGTGTTATGAGAGCCCAGGTTGCTCTGATAGTGGCCTTCAACTCTTCTGCGTTTTTGGGTCTGGCATTCTGCATCTTCCTTTTCACAATACCCCACAGATTTTCTATGGGGCTAAGGTCAGGGGAGTTGGCGGGCCAATTTAGAACAGAAATACCATGGTCCGTAAACCAGGCACGGGTAGATTTTGCGCTGTGTGCAGGCGCCAAGTCCTGTTGGAACTTGAAATCTCCATCTCCATAGAGCAGGTCAGCAGCAGGAAGCATGAAGTGCTCTAAAACTTGCTGGTAGACGGCTGCGTTGACCCTGGATCTCAGGAAACAGAGTGGACCGACACCAGCAGATGACATGGCACCCCAAACCATCACCCAACCATGCAAATTTTGCATTTCCTTTGGAAATCGAGGTCCCAGAGTCTGGAGGAAGACAGGAGAGGCACAGGATCCACGTTGCCTGAAGTCTAGTGTAAAGTTTCCACCATCAGTGATGGTTTGGGGTGCCATGTCATCTGCTGGTGTCGGTCCACTCTGTTTCCTGAGATCCAGGGTCAACGCAGCCGTCTACCAGCAAGTTTTAGAGCACTTCATGCTTCCTGCTGCTGACCTGCTCTATGGAGATGGAGATTTCAAGTTCCAACAGGACTTGGCGCCTGCACACAGCGCAAAATCTACCCGTGCCTGGTTTACGGACCATGGTATTTCTGTTCTAAATTGGCCCGCCAACTCCCCTGACCTTAGCCCCATAGAAAATCTGTGGGGTATTGTGAAAAGGAAGATGCAGAATGCCAGACCCAAAAACGCAGAAGAGTTGAAGGCCACTATCAGAGCAACCTGGGCTCTCATAACACCTGAGCAGTGCCAGAAACTCATCGACTCCATGCCACGCCGCATTAACGCAGTAATTGAGGCAAAAGGAGCTCCAACCAAGTATTGAGTATTGTACATGCTCATATTTTTCATTTTCATACTTTTCAGTTGGCCAACATTTCTAAAAATCCCTTTTTTGTATTAGCCTTAAGTAATATTCTAATTTTGTGACACACGGAATTTTGGATTTTCATTTGTTGCCACTTCAAATCATCAAAATTAAATGAAATAAACATTTGAATGCATCAGTCTGTGTGCAATGAATAAATATAATGTACAAGTTACACCTTTTGAATGCAATTACTGAAATAAATCAAGTTTTTCAAAATATTCTAATTTACTGGCTTTTACCTGTACATGTCTTTTTTTTCTCTTTTTAAAAAAAAATAAATAAAAATAAACAACCAAAAAACCTTTTCACATTGTCATTATGGGGTACTGCGTTCAGAATTTTGAGGACAAAAAATAGTATTCCATTTTGGAATAAATCTGTAACAAAGTATTGAGCAAAGGCTGTGAGTACTTATGTACATGTCTTTTTTTTTTTTTTTTTTTTAAATAAAAAACAACAACCAAAAAACCTTTTCACATTGTCATTATGGGGTACTGCCTGCAGAATTTTGAGGACAAAAATTAGTATTCCATTTTGGAATAAATCTGTAACAAAGTATTGCGCAGAGGCTGTGAGTACTTATGTACATGTCATTTCCTTCTTCTTTTTTTTTTTTTTTAATTGAAAAAAAAACAAAAAAAAACTTTTCACATTGTCATTATGGGATGTTTATTGTGTGTAGAATTTTGAGTACAAAAATGGATTTATTCCATTTTGGAATAAGGCTGTAACAAAGTATTGAGCCAAGGCTGTGAATACTTATGTATATGTCATTTTTTTATTTTATTTGAATTTGATTAAAAAAAAAAAAAAAAAACTTTTCACATTGTCATTATGGGGTATTGTGTGTAGAATTTTGAGGACAGAAAATGACTTTATTCCGTTTTGTAAAAGGCTGTAACAAAGCATTGAGCAAAGGCTGTGAATACTTATGTACATGTCTTTTTTTTTTTTTTTTTTTTTTTTAATAAAAAAATACAACCAAAAAACCTTTTCACATTGTCATTATGGGGTACTGCATGCAGAATTTTGAGGACAAAAATTAGTATTCCATTTTGGAATAAATCTGTAACAAAGTATTGAGCAGAGGCTGTGAATAATTATGTGCATGTTATTTTTATTAATTTTATTTATTTGAATTAAATAAAAGATAAAATAAAAACCTTTTCACATCGTCCTTATGGGGTATTGTGTGTAGAATTTTGAGGACAAAAATGACTTTATTCCATTTTGGAATAAGGCTGTAGCATAAAGTATTGAGCAAAGGCTGTAAATACTTATGTAAATGTCATTTCTTCTTTATTTTTTTTAATTATAATTTTGTACCGACATCAATCTCTAAAGGATATCACCACATGGGCTCAGGAACACTTCAGAAAACCACTGTCACTAAATACAGTTGGTCGCTACGTCTGTAAGTGCAAGTTAAAGCTCTACTATGCAAAGCCAAAGCCATTTATCAACAACACCCAGAAACGCCGCCGGCTTCTCTGGGCCCCGAGATCATCTAAGATGGACTCATGCAAAGTGGAAAAGTGTTCCGTGGTCTGACGAGTCCACATTTCAAATTGTTTTTGGAAATATTCGACATCGTGTCATCCGGACCAAAGGGGAAGCGAACCATCCAGACTGTTATCGACACAAAGTTCAAAAGTGTGATGGTATGGGGGTACATTAGTGCCCAAGGCATGGGTAACTTACACATCTGCGAAGACACCATTAATGCTGAAAGGTACATACAGGTTTTGGAACAAACATATGCTGCCATCTAAGCGCCGTCCTTTTCATGGATGCCCCTGCTTATTTCAGCAAGACAATGCCAAGCCACATTCAGCACGTGTTACAACAGCGTGGCTTCGTAAAAAAAAGAGTGCGGGTACTGGGGCGGCATGGCGTAGTGGGTAGACCAACCATGCCAGAAACCTGAGGGTTGCAGGTTCGCTCCCCTGCCTCTTACCATCCAAAAATCGCTGCCGTTGTGTCCTTGGGCGGGACACTTCACCCTTTGCCCCCGGTGCCACTCACACTGGTGAATTGAATGATGAATGGTGGTCGGAGGGGCCGTTGGCGCAAAATTTGCAGCCACGCTTCCGTCAGTCTACCCCAGGGCAGCTGTGGCTATGAAAGTAGCTTACCACCACCAGGTGTGAATGATTGATGGGTTCTACATGTAAAGCGACTTTGGGTACTTAGAAAAGCGCTATATAAATCCCAGTTATTATTATTATTATTATTACTTTCCTGGCCCGCCTGCAGTCCAGACCTGTCTCCCATCGAAAATATGTGGCGCATTATGAAGCATTAAGAAGACTGTTGAACGACTGAAGCTCTACATAAAACAAGAATGGGAAAGAATTCCACTTTCAAAGCTTCAACAATTAGTTTCCTCAGTTCCCAATCGTTTATTGAGTGTTGTTAAAAGGAAAGGTGATGTAACGCAGCCACGAAATTCTAAGTTAATTATTATTTGCAAAAAAAAAATAAAGTTTATGAGTTTGAACATCAAATATGTTGTCTTTGTAGTGCATTCAATTGAATATGGGTTGAAAAGGATTTGCAAATCATTGTATTCCGTTTATATTTACATCTAACACAATTTCCCAACTCATATGGAAACGGGGTTTGCACTTGTGCAATGACAATAAAGTCCTATCCTATCCTAATGTCGAGATGAAAGGAAAACGGGGAATAATTTTATGCAGGGAAATCCTGCATGAAGCGTGTACAACGTGTCATTTGCATAAATTCCAGGTCACCCACTTTCTCTGGCAAGAAAAAATGGGTGCCGTAGCGGGGAGACAATCTCCCTGACACAAATGTGAGATTAGTGAATCGCGCTCGGGCGGGCGAGTCAATGAACCGCGTGGATGTCTGTGCCACGCCTCTCTCTGGGGAGGGGCTCCTTCTGAATCTTCTCCTGTCTTTCCAGGCAACTACGGCGAAAGCGGGATGGAGGCGTTCAAGGACATGGCGGCCAAAGAGGGCATTTGCATCGCTCACTCTGGTAAGAGATCAACGCCTAATGAAAGACCACAATTGTTCAATCTATAATCTATAAACGGCATTTGTAAAGTTACAAAGGACAAGGGTTGTACTAATGAATCATATTCAGTACTATACCGCCTCTTTTTTAGCGGGCATGACGTCGCGCCGTCGTGACATTGCTGGTTTTACCAGCAGAGGAGCATGTTGGGCAGCGCACACACACAGAGTACTTACAAGCAGACACGGTGTGTAGACAGAGAAGGGAGAACGGGCGCATTTTGGCTTACCGTATTTTCCGCACTATTAGCCGCACCTAAAAACCACAAATTTACTCAAAAGCTGACAGTGCGGCTTATAACCCGGTGCACTTTATATATGGATTAATATTAAGATTCATTTTCATAAAGTTTCGGTCTCGCAACTACGGTAAACAGCCGCCATCTTTTTTCCCCGTAGAAGAGGAAGTGCTTCTTCTTCTACGCAAGCAACCGCCAAGGTAAGCACCCGCCCCCATAGAACAGGAAGCGCTTCTTCTTCTACTGTAAGCAACCACCCGCCCGCGTAGAAGAAGAAAAAGCGCGCGGATATTACGTTTCATTTCCTTTGTGTGTTTACATCTGTAAAGACCACAAAATGGCTCCTACTAAGCGACAGGTTTCCGGTTCATGAAAAGACGCAATCTCTCCATCCGCACACGGACTACTATTTCACAGCAACTGCCTAAAGACTTTCAAGAAAAGCTGGCTACTTTCCGTGCATATTGTAAAAACAAGATAGCTGAAAAAAAGATCCGGCCAGAGAACATTATCAACATGGACGAGGTTCCACTGACTTTTGATATTCCTGTGAACCGCACTGTGGATACAACGGGAGCACGTACGGTGAATATTCGCACCACAGGGAATGAGAAGTCATCCTTCACTGTGGTTCTCGCTTGCCATGCTAATGGCCAGAAACTTCCACCCATGGTGATATTCAAAAGGAAGACCTTGCCAAAAGAGACCTTTCCAGCCGGCGTCATCATAAAAGCTAACTCGAAGGGATGGATGGAAGAAGAAAAGATGAGCGAGTGGTTAAGGGAAGTTTACGCGAAGAGGCCGGGTGGCTTTTTTCACGCAGCTCCGTCCATGTTGATATACGACTCCATGCGCGCCCACATCACGCTGGTTTTTAATATATTATTAAAGTTTGACTGACCTATCTGACTGTTTTTTTGACATTCCTTTAGCGCAGTTAGATGCGGCTTATAACACGGGGCGTCTTATAGGTGGACAAAGTTTTGAAATATGCCGTTCATTGAAGGCGCGGCTTATAACCCAGGGCGGCTTATGGTGCGGAAAATACGGGTAAAAAGTAAAGATAAAGGTGACGTTATAACATACTTGCCAACCTTGAGACCTCCGATTTCGGGATGTGGGGGGGTGGAGGCGTGGTCGGGGGTGGGGCAGGGCGTGGTTGAGGGTGTGGTTAAGAGGGGAGGAGTATATTGACAGCTAGAATTCTCCGAGTCAAGTATTTCATACATATATATATATATATATATATATATATATATATATATATATATATATACAGGTAAAAGCCAGTAAATTAGAATATTTTGAAAAACTTGATTTATTTCAGTAATTGCATTCAAAAGGTGTAACTTGTACATTATATTTATTCATTGCACACAGACTGATGCATTCAAATGTTTATTTCATTTAATTTTGATGATTTGAAGTGGCAACAAATGAAAATCCAAAATTCCGTGTGTCACAAAATTAGAATATTACTTAAGGCTAATACAAAAAAGGGATTTTTAGAAATGTTGGCCAACTGAAAAGTATGAAAATGAAAAATATGAGCATGTACAATATTCAATACTTGGTTGGAGCTCCTTTTGCCTCAATTACTGCGTTAATGCGGCGTGGCATGGAGTCGATGAGTTTCTGGCACTGCTCAGGTGTTATGAGAGCCCAGGTTGCTCTGATAGTGGCCTTCAACTCTTCTGCGTTTTTGGGTCTGGCATTCTGCATCTTCCTTTTCACAATACCCCACAGATTTTCTATGGGGCTAAGGTCAGGGGAGTTGGCGGGCCAATTTAGAACAGAAATACCATGGTCCGTAAACCAGGCACGGGTAGATTTTGCGCTGTGTGCAGGCGCCAAGTCCTGTTGGAACTTGAAATCTCCATCTCCATAGAGCAGGTCAGCAGCAGGAAGCATGAAGTGCTCTAAAACTTGCTGGTAGACGGCTGCGTTGACCCTGGATCTCAGGAAACAGAGTGGACCGACACCAGCAGATGACATGGCACCCCAAACCATCACTGATGGTGGAAACTTTACACTAGACTTCAGGCAACGTGGATCCTGTGCCTCTCCTGTCTTCCTCCAGACTCTGGGACCTCGATTTCCAAAGGAAATGCAACATTTGCATGGTTGGGTGATGGTTTGGGGTGCCATGTCATCCGGAAGGGAGAGCCCCGCCACTCGGCGGAGGAAACTCATTTCGGCCGCTTGTACCCGTGATCCTGTCCTTTCGGTCATGACCCAAAGCTCATGACCATAGGTGAGGATGGGAACGTAGATCGACCGGTAAATCGAGAGCTTTGCCGGATCGATACAGCGTCCGCATTACTGAAGACGCCGCACCGATCCGCCTGTCGATCTCACGATCCACTCTTCCCTTACTCGTGAACAAGACTCCGAGGTACTTGAACTCCTCCACTTGGGGCAAGATCTCCTCCCCAACCAACCCACGATTTGATTCCATCAATAATTGATGCATCCTGGTTTATTATATCATATTAAATGCATCGTATTTAATTATTTAATGCTACAGTATGCATAAAAGGCTCATTCTTGTTGCTGGGAAAAAAAACAAGCCTCAAAACATTTCTGCGAAAGCTTCTATGAACTGAGACATTTTGGGCAACAACAACAACCAGAAGAAGAAATCCTGGAGGCGCATAAATGATGGATTGTGAGCTTGAAGACTTTTCCTGGTTCTGATGTTCATGCACCAGCCATAGTCTCAGACTGTGTTTGTTTGACGCAGGCAAAATCTGGAGCAACGCTGGGGAGCAGAGCTTCGACCGGCTGGTGGAGAGGCTGCGGGCACACCTGCCCAAGGCCAGGGTGGTGGCCTGCTTCTGCGAGGGCATGACCGTCCGCAACATCCTCATGGCCATGAGGCGCCAGGGACTGGTGGGAGAGTTCCTTCTCATCGGCAGGTCAGGAAGTTCCTTCATGTCTTCTACTACTCCTTTATCAGACGATTACCGATCATGTTGGTGGCAAGAGTTGTTGGAGAGTGAGAGGGTCTAGACCATGACAGATGGAGCGGCCATGTCTCAATCAGTCTTAGGAATTATTATCAACACTTTGCAAAGCTGGTATTTATTAGAAGTCATGGATAGTTTCAGGAAATCACTCCAAAGCTGGATTGGAAAACCGTAAAGTAATGATTTCTTGAGTCATGTCTGTCATGTGTGAGTGCAGTGGCTGCTTTTCTTTGCACGTCAGCAAAGTCCCTCCATTTCCACTCATGATAAGTACTTGTGATAACTACTGTGTGCAGTAGAAGCCAGGAGATAACGTCAGTAATGAGCTACAGCTTATACACGGTATTCTGCATACCATTTCTGTAGGCTGTCGCTTAGACAATTGCCAAAGTTGATACTATTCAGCAAAAATTGTTAAAGGCTATATATATATATATATATATATATATATAGAGAGAGAGAGAGAGAGAGAGAGAGAGAGAGAGAGAGAGAGAGAGAGAGAGAGAGAGAGAGAGAGAGAGAGAGAGAGAGAGAGAGAGATCCGACCAATCTAAGTCATGCCCTTAGAATTAGATTGGTCAGATCTAGTCCAAGACTAGAGACTCTACGAATAGAGACTCTCAGATTAGATCTGAACAACCTAAGTCTAGATCTGACCAATCTAAGTCATGCTCTTAGAATTAGATTGGTCAGATCTCGTCTAAGACTAGAGACTCTACGAATAGAGACTCTCAGACTAGATCTGAACAATCTAAGCCTAGATCTGACCAATCTAAGTCATGCTCTTAGACTTAGATTGGTCAGATCTCGTCTAAGACTAGAGACTCTAAGACTAGATCTGAACAATCTAAGTCTTGATCTGACCAATCTAAGTCATGTTCTTAGAATTAGATTGGTCAGATCTCGTCTAAGGCTGGAGACTCTAAGACGAGATCTGAACAATCTAAGTCATGCTCTTAGACTTAGATTGGTCAGATCTCGTCTAAGACTAGAAACTCTAAGACTAGATCTGACCAATCTAAGACTAGAGACTCTAAGACTAGATCTGACCAATCTAAGTCATGCTCTTAGAATTAGATTGGTCAGGTCTTGTCTAAGACTAAAGACTCTAAGACTAGATCTGACCAATCTAAGTCATGCTCTTAGACTTAGATTGGTCAGGACTAGAGACTCTAAGACTAGATCTGACCAATCTAAGTCATGCTCTTAGACTTAGATTGGTCAGATCTAAGTCATGCTCTTAGACTTAGAGTGGTCAGATCTCGTCTAAGACTAAAGACTCTAAGACTAGATCTGAACAAGCTAAGTCCTGATCTGAACAATCTAAGTCATGTTCTTAGACTTAGATTGGTCAGATCTCGTCTAAGACTAGAGACTCTAAGATGAGATCTGACTAATCTAAGTCATGCTCTTAGACTTAGATTGGTCAGATATTGTCTAAGACTAGATCTGACCAATCTAAGTCATGCTCTTAGACTTAGATTGGTCAGATTTCGTCTAAGACTAAATCTGACCAATCTAGTCTTAGACAAGATCTGACCAATCTAAGTCATTACATTGGTCAGATCTCGTCTAAGACAAGATCTGAACAATCTAAGTCTAGATCTGACCAATCTAAGTCAAAGAGCATGACTTAGATTGGTCAGATCTCGTCTAAGACAAGATCTGACTAATCTAAATCATGCTTTTAGACTTAGATTGGTCAGATCTCGTCCAAGACTAGATCTCAACAATGTAAGTCTAGATCTGACCAATCTAAGTCGTGCTCTTAGACTTAGATTGGTCAGATCTCGTCTAAGACAAGATCTGACCAATCTAAGTCATGCTCTTAGAATAAGTTTGGTCAGATCTAGTCCAAGACTAGAGACTCTATGAATAGAGACTCTCAGACTAGATCTGAACAATCTAAGTCTAGATCTGACCAATCTAAGTCATGCTCTTAGACTTAGATTGGTCAGATCTCGTCTAAGACAAGATCTGACCAATCTAAGTCATGCTCTTAGAATTAGATTGGTCAGATCTAGTCCAAGACTAGAGACTCTATGAATAGAGACTCTCAGACTAGATCTGAACAATCTAAGTCTAGATCTGACCAATCTAAGTCATGCTCTTAGACTTAGATTGGTCAGATCTCGTCTAAGACAAGATCTGACCAATCTAAATCATGCTCTTAGAATTAGATTGGTCAGATCTAGTCCAAGACTAGAGACTCTATGAATAGAGACTCTCAGACTAGATCTGAACAATCTAAGTCTAGATCTGACCAATCTAAGTCATGCTCTTAGACTTAGATTGGTCAGATCTAGTCCAAGACTAGAGACTCTATGAATAGAGACTCTCAGACTAGATCTGAACAATCTAAGTCTAGATCTGACCAATCTAAGTCATGCTCTTATACTTAGATTGGTCAGATCTTGTCTAAGACTAGATCTGACCAATCTAAGTCATGCTCTTAGAATTAGATTGGTCAGATCTAGTCCAAGACTAGAGACTCTACGAATAGAGACTCTCAGACTAGATCTGAACAATCTAAGTCTAGATCTGACCAACCTAAGTCATGCCCTTAGACTTAGATTGGTCAAATCTCGTCTAAGACTAGAGACTCTACGAATAGAGACTCTCAGACTAGATCTGAACAATCTAAGTCTAGATCTGACCAATCTAAGTCATGTTCTTAGACTTACATTGGTCAGATCTCTCCTAAGACTAGAGACTCTGAGATGAGATCTGACTAATCTAAGTCATGCTCTTAGAATTAGATTGGTCAGATCTAGTCCAAGACTAGAGACTCTACGAATAGAGACTCTCAGACTAGATCTGAACAATCTAAGTCTAGATCTGACCAATCTAAGTCATGCTCTTAGACTTAGATTGGTCAGATCTCGTCTAAGACAAGATCTGACCAATCTAAGTCATGCTCTTAGAATTAGATTGGTCAGATCTAGTCCAAGACTAGAGACTCTACGAATAGAGACTCTCAGATTAGTTCTGAACAACCTAAGTCTAGATCTGACCAATCTAAGTCATGCTCTTAGACTTAGATTGGTCAGATCTCGTCTAAGACAAGATCTGACCAATCTAAGTCATGCTCTTAGAATTAGATTGGTCATATCTAGTCCAAGACTAGAGACTCTACGAATAGAGACTCTCAGACTAGATCTGAACAATCTAAGTCTAGATCTGACCAATCTAAGTCATGCTCTTAGACTTAGATTGGTCAGATCTCGTCTAAGACAAGATCTGACCAATCTAAGTCATGCTCTTAGAATTAGATTGGTCAGATCTAGTCCAAGACTAGAGACTCTACGAATAGAGACTCTCAGATTAGTTCTGAACAACCTAAGTCTAGATCTGACCAATCTAAGTCATGCTCTTAGACTTAGATTGGTCAGATCTCGTCTAAGACAAGATCTGACCAATCTAAGTCATGCTCTTAGAATTAGATTGGTCATATCTAGTCCAAGACTAGAGACTCTACGAATAGAGACTCTCAGACTAGATCTGAACAATCTAAGTCTAGATCTGACCAATCTAAGTCATGCTCTTAGACTTAGATTGGTCAGATCTCGTCTAAGACAAGATCTGACCAATCTAAGTCATGCTCTTAGAATTAGATTGGTCAGATCTAGTCCAAGACTAGAGACTCTATGAATAGAGACTCTCAGACTAGATCTGACCAGTCTAAGTCATACTCTTAGACTTAGATTGGTCAGATCTCGTCTAAAACTAGAGACTCTAAGACTAGATCTGAACAATCTAAGTCTTGATCTGACCAATCTAAGTCATGTTCTTAGACTTAGATTGGTCAGATTTCGTCTAAGACTAAAGACTCTAAGACGAGATCTGACCACGCTAAGTCATGCTCTTAGACTTAGCGTGGTCAGATCTCGTCTAAGACTAAAGACTCTAAGACGAGATCTGACCACGCTAAGTCATGCTCTTAGACTTAGCGTGGTCAGATCTCGTCTAAGACTAGAGACTCGAGGACGAGATCTGACCAATCTAAGTCATGCTCTTAGAATTAGATTGGTCAGATCTCGTCTAAGACTAAAGACTCTAAGACGAGATCTGACCACGCTAAGTCATGCTCTTAGACTTAGCGTGGTCAGATCTCGTCTAAGACTAGAGACTCTAAGACTAGATCTGAACAATCTAAGTCTTGATCTGACCAATCTAAATCATGTTCTTAGAATTAGATTGGTCAGATCTCGTCTAAGACTAGAGACTCTAAGACGAGATCTGATCAATCTAAGTCATGCTCTTAGACTCAGATTGGTCAGATCTCGTTTAACACTAGAGACTCTAAGACGAGATCTGACCAATCTAAGTCTTGATCTGACCAATATAAGTCATGTTCTTAGACTTAGATTGGTCAGATCTCGTCTAAGACTAGAGACTCTAGGACGAGATCTGACCAATCTAAGTCATGCTCTTGGACTTAGATTGGTCAGATCACGTCTAAGACTAGAGACTCTAAGACTAGATCTGACCAATCTAAGTCATGCTCTTAGACTCTTAGAATTCGATTGGTCAGATCTCGTCTAAGACTAGAGACTCTAAGACGAGATCTGACCAATCTAAGTCATGCTCTTAGACTTAGATTGGTCAGAGCTTGTCTAAGACTACACACTCCAAGACTAGATCTGACCAATCTAAGTCTATGAGCAAGAACTGATGAGGCCAATTAGATGAGACGCAAAACGTTTTCTAAGACAGTCCAGTCTCTTATATTAGCATGCTAATGGTTTATGCTAGCTGATAAGCTAAGTTTGTATGTTTACAGCTACAAATAGTGCATCATGTCATGTGAGTAGCATTTAAATGTTGTAATTCTGTCCTACTCTTTCCGCAGTGGTCTACGCTGTCTAACTAAAACATGGTAGCGGCGTCCTTTTTGTTGTCCTCGCCACCACGATGCTCATTCTTGTCACCACGCTCACCCCTGTCATCTTCACCACCATCATCATCATGGTCTCACCGCGCAGAGCGAGGTAAAGCGCAAAGTGAAAATCAAAAGTCAAAATGTTCGTCCAGCTGCTTGTCTGTCCTAATAGCTAACGAGATGCAGTCATCGAGGTCCGAGGGCAACTTGGGCAGCACGACAAGGGCCTTGATGCAATTGTCGAAATCCACACAGAGTTCCAGTCATTGTTGACTGCGAGGGTCCAGAAGTCAAAAGACGATGTGGTGCCCCTGTTGCAACCAAAGTCCACTGAGATATATGTTCATAGCTTCAGAGAATGCAGCAAAAAGATCTGCATGGCACTAAATGTTGGCTCCATGGTCCACGCAACCGGTATTTCAGACAAGTGGGAGGTGCGCAAGGACCGCGGGCACGCTCAGACTTGAACGGTGCAGCTTCAGGTTGAAGCATTGGTAAACCATGGTGAGTAGCACCATAAACCAGGCCTCCAGAGCCTCTATCCGGGCACCCAAAGTCGGGACCAAGGGTGGACCACCCACCTGTGCATCAGTTGGTGACATTTCTGCGCTGCTGACCTGTCTCCGCTCAAAATGATCTCCTGCTGGCCCCACTATGGACTGGACTCTCACTATTATGTTAGATCCACTATGGACTGGACTCTCACTATCATGTTAGATCCACGATGGACTGGACTCTCACTATTATGTTAGATCCACTATGGACTGGACTCTCACTATTATGTTAGATCCACTATGGACTGGACTCTCACTATTATGTTAGATCCACTATGGACTGGACTCTCACACTATTATGTTTGATCCACTATGGACTGGACTCTCACAATAATATGTTAGATCCACTATTGACTGGACTCTCACACTATTATGTTAGATCCACTATGGACTGGACTCTCACTATTATGTTAGATCCACTATGGACTGGACTCTCACACTATTATGTTTGATCCACTATGGACTGGACTCTCACAATAATATGTTAGATCCACTATTGACTGGACTCTCACACTATTATGTTAGATCCACTATGGACTGGACTCTCACTATTATGTTAGATCCACTATGGACTGGACTCTCACAATACTATGTTCGATCCACTATGGACTGGACTCTCACACTATTATGTTAGATCCACTATGGACTGGACTCTCACTATTATGTTAGATCCACTATGGACTGGACTCTCACTGTTATGTTTGATCCACTATGGACTGGACTCTCACAATATTATGCTAGATCCACTATGGACTGGACTCTCACTATTATGTTAGATCCATTATGGACTGGACTCACAATATTATGTTAGATCCACTATGGATTGGACTCTCACTGTTATGTTTTATCCACTATGGACTGGACTCTCACAATATTATGTTAGATCCACTATGGACTGGACTCTCACACTATTATGTTAGATCCACTATAGACTGGACTCTCACAATATTATGTTAGATCCACTATGGACTGGACTCTCACACTATTATGTTAGATCCACTATGGACTGGACTCTCACAATATTATGTTAGATCCACTATGGACTGGACTCTCACTATTATGCTAGATCCACTATGGACTGGACTCTCACTGTTATGTTTGATCCACTATGGACTGGACTCTCACTATTATGTTAGATTCACTATGGACTGGACTCTCACACTATTATGTTAGATCCACTATGGACTGGACTCTCACTATTATGTTAGATCCACTACGGACTGGACTCTCACACTATTATGTTAGATCCACTATTGACTGGCCTCTCACACTATTATGTTAGATCCACTATGGACTGGACTCTCACTATTATGTTAGATCCACTATGGACTGGACTCTCACACTATTATGTTAGATCCACTATTGACTGGCCTCTCACACTATTATGTTAGATCCACTATGGACTGGACTCTCACTATTATGTTAGATCCACTATGGACTGGACTCTCACAATATTATGTTAGATCCACTATGGACTGGACTCTCACTATTATGTTAGATCCACTATGGACTGGACTCTCACACTATTATGTTAGATCCACTATTGACTGGCCTCTCACACTATTATGTTAGATCCACTATGGACTGGACTCTCACTATTATGTTAGATCCACTATGGACTGGACTCTCACAATATTATGTTAGATCCACTATGGACTGGACTCTCACAATATTATGTTAGATCCACTATGGACTGGACTCTCACAATATTATGTTAGATCCACTATGGACTGGACTCTCTCACTATTATGTTAGATCCACTATGGACTGGACTCTCACACTATTATGTTAGATCCACTATGGACTGGACTCTCACAATATTATGTTAGATCCACTATGGACTGGACTCTCACACTATTATGTTAGATCCACTATGGACTGGACTCTCTCACTATTATGTTAGATCCACTATGGACTGGACTCTCACACTATTATGTTAGATCCACTATGGACTGGACTCTCACTATTATGTTAGATCCACTACGGACTGGACTCTCACACTATTATGTTAGATCCACTATTGACTGGCCTCTCACACTATTATGTTAGATCCACTATGGACTGGACTCTCACTATTATGTTAGATCCACTATGGACTGGACTCTCACACTATTATGTTAGATCCACTATTGACTGGCCTCTCACACTATTATGTTAGATCCACTATGGACTGGACTCTCACTATTATGTTAGATCCACTATGGACTGGACTCTCACAATATTATGTTAGATCCACTATGGACTGGACTCTCACAATATTATGTTAGATCCACTATGGACTGGACTCTCACAATATTATGTTAGATCCACTATGGACTGGACTCTCTCACTATTATGTTAGATCCACTATGGACTGGACTCTCACACTATTATGTTAGATCCACTATGGACTGGACTCTCACAATATTATGTTAGATCCACTATGGACTGGACTCTCACACTATTATGTTAGATCCACTATGGACTGGACTCTCTCACTATTATGTTAGATCCACTATGGACTGGACTCTCACAATATTATGTTAGATCCACTATGGACTGGACTCTCACTATTATGCCAGATCCACTATGGACCGGACTCTCACTCTATTATGTTAGATCCACTATGGACTGGACTCTCACACTATTATGTTAGATCCACTATGGACTGGACTTTCACTATTATGTTAGATCCACTATGGACTGGACTCCCACAATATTATGTTAGATCCACTATGGACTGGACTCTCACTATTATGCTGGATCCACTATGCACTGGACTCTCACTGTTATGTTTGATCCACTATGGACTGGACTCTCACTATTATGTTAGATCCACTATGGACTGGACTCTCACTATATTATGCTAGATCCAGTATGGACTGGACTCTCACTATTATGTTAGATCCACTAAGGACTGGACTCTCACTATTATGTTAGATCCACTATGGATTGGACTCTCACAATATTATGTTAGATCCACTATGGACTGGACTCTCACTATTATGTTAGATCCACTATGGACTGGACTCTCACTATTATGTTAGATCCACTATGGACTGGACTCTCACTATTATGTTAGATCCACTATGGACTGGACTCTCACAATATTATGTTAGATCCACTATGGACTGGACTCTCACAATATTATGCTAGATCCACTATGGACTGGACTCTCACAATATTATGCTAGATCCGCTATGGACTGCACTCTCACAATATTATGTTAGATCCACTATGGACTGGACTCTCACAATATTATGTTAGATCCACTATGGACTGGACCCTCACACTGTTATGTTAGATCCATTATGGACTGGACTCTCACTATTTTGTTAGATCCACTATGGACTGGACTCTCTCACTATTATGTTAGATCCACTATGGACTGGACTCTCACACTATTATGTTAGATCCACTATGGACTGGACTCTCACAATATTATGTTAGATCAACTATGGACTGGACTCTCACACTATTATGTTAGATCCACTATGGACTGGACTCTCACACTATTATGTTTGATCCACCATGGACTGGACTCTCACAATATTATGTTAGATCCACTATGGACTGGACTCTCACAATATTATGCTAGATCCACTATTGACTGGACTCTCACATTATTATGCTAGATCCACTATGGACTGGACTCTCACACTATTATGTTAGATCCACTATGGACTGGACTCTCACACTATTATGCTAGATCCACTATGGACTGGACTCTCACTATTATGTTAGATCCACTATGGACTGGACTCTCACACTATTATGTTAGATCCACTATGGACTGGACTCTCACACTATTATGTTAGATCCACTATGGACTGGACTCTCACTATTATGTTAGATCCACTATGGACTGGACTCTCACACTATTATGTTAGATCCACTATGGACTGGACTCTCACACTATTATGTTAGATCCACTATGGACTGGACTCTCACTATTATGTTAGATCCACTATGGACTGGACTCTCACACTATTATGTTACATCCACTATGGACTGGACCCTCACACTGTTATGTTAGATCCATTATGGACTGGACTCTCACTATTATGTTAGATCCACTATGGACTGGACTCTCACAATATTATGTTAGATCCACTATGGACTGGACTCTCACAATATTATGTTAGATCCACTATGGACTGGACTCTCACAATATTATGTTAGATCCACTATGGACTGGACTCTCTCACTATTATGTTAGATCCACTATGGACTGGACTCTCACACTATTATGTTAGATCCACTATGGACTGGACTCTCACAATATTATGTTAGATCCACTATGGACTGGACTCTCACACTATTATGTTAGATCCACTATGGACTGGACTCTCTCACTATTATGTTAGATCCACTATGGACTGGACTCTCACAATATTATGTTAGATCCACTATGGACTGGACTCTCACTATTATGCCAGATCCACTATGGACCGGACTCTCACTCTATTATGTTAGATCCACTATGGACTGGACTCTCACACTATTATGTTAGATCCACTATGGACTGGACTTTCACTATTATGTTAGATCCACTATGGACTGGACTCCCACAATATTATGTTAGATCCACTATGGACTGGACTCTCACTATTATGCTGGATCCACTATGCACTGGACTCTCACTGTTATGTTTGATCCACTATGGACTGGACTCTCACTATTATGTTAGATCCACTATGGACTGGACTCTCACTATATTATGCTAGATCCAGTATGGACTGGACTCTCACTATTATGTTAGATCCACTAAGGACTGGACTCTCACTATTATGTTAGATCCACTATGGATTGGACTCTCACAATATTATGTTAGATCCACTATGGACTGGACTCTCACTATTATGTTAGATCCACTATGGACTGGACTCTCACTATTATGTTAGATCCACTATGGACTGGACTCTCACTATTATGTTAGATCCACTATGGACTGGACTCTCACAATATTATGTTAGATCCACTATGGACTGGACTCTCACAATATTATGCTAGATCCACTATGGACTGGACTCTCACAATATTATGCTAGATCCGCTATGGACTGCACTCTCACAATATTATGTTAGATCCACTATGGACTGGACTCTCACAATATTATGTTAGATCCACTATGGACTGGACCCTCACACTGTTATGTTAGATCCATTATGGACTGGACTCTCACTATTTTGTTAGATCCACTATGGACTGGACTCTCTCACTATTATGTTAGATCCACTATGGACTGGACTCTCACACTATTATGTTAGATCCACTATGGACTGGACTCTCACAATATTATGTTAGATCAACTATGGACTGGACTCTCACACTATTATGTTAGATCCACTATGGACTGGACTCTCACACTATTATGTTTGATCCACCATGGACTGGACTCTCACAATATTATGTTAGATCCACTATGGACTGGACTCTCACAATATTATGCTAGATCCACTATTGACTGGACTCTCACATTATTATGCTAGATCCACTATGGACTGGACTCTCACACTATTATGTTAGATCCACTATGGACTGGACTCTCACACTATTATGCTAGATCCACTATGGACTGGACTCTCACTATTATGTTAGATCCACTATGGACTGGACTCTCACACTATTATGTTAGATCCACTATGGACTGGACTCTCACACTATTATGTTAGATCCACTATGGACTGGACTCTCACTATTATGTTAGATCCACTATGGACTGGACTCTCACACTATTATGTTAGATCCACTATGGACTGGACTCTCACACTATTATGTTAGATCCACTATGGACTGGACTCTCACTATTATGTTAGATCCACTATGGACTGGACTCTCACACTATTATGTTACATCCACTATGGACTGGACCCTCACACTGTTATGTTAGATCCATTATGGACTGGACTCTCACACTATTATGTTACATCCACTATGGACTGGACCCTCACACTGTTATGTTAGATCCATTATGGACTGGACTCTCACTATTATGTTAGATTCACGATGGACTGGACTCTCACTATTATGTTAGATCCACTATGGACTGGACTCTCACACTATTATGTTAGATCCACTATGGACTGGACTCCCACTATTATGTTAGATCCACTATGGACTCGACTCTCACACTATTATGTTAGATCCACTATGGACTGGACTCTCACACTATTATGTTAGATCCACTATGGACTGTACTCTCACAACATTATGCTAGATCCACTATGGACTGGACTCTCTCACTATTATGTTAGATCCACTATGGACTGGACTCTCACACTATTATGTTTGATCCACTATGGACTGGACCCTCACACTATTATGCTAGATCCACTATGGACTGGACTCTCACAAAATTATGCTAGATCCACTATGGACTGGACTCTCACAATATTATGTTAGATCCACTATGGACTGGACTCTCACTATTATGTTAGATCCACTATGGACTGGACTCTCACACTATTATGTTTGATCCACTATGGACTGGACTCTCACACTATTATGTTAGATCCACTATGGACTGGACTCTCACAATATTATGCTAGATCCACTATGGACTGGACTCTCACAATATTATGTTAGATCCACTATGTACTGGACTCTCACTGTTTTGTTTGATCCACGATGGACTGGACTCTCACAATATTATGCTAGATCCACTTTGGACTGGACTCTCACTATTATGTTAGATCCACTATGGACTGGAGCCACAATATTATGCTAGAGCCACTATGGACTGGACTCTCACTATTATGTTAGATCCACTATGGACTGGACTCTCACACTATTATGTTAGATCCACTGTGGACTGGACTCTCACAACATTATGCTAGATCCACTATGGACTGGACTCTCACAATATTATGTTAGATCCACTATGGACTGGACTCTCACTATTATGTTAGATCCACTATGGACTGGACTCTCACACTATTATGTTAGATCCACTATGGACTGGACTCTCACAATATTATGTTAGATCCACTATGGACTGGACTCTCACACTATTATGTTAGATCCACTATGGACTGGACTATCACAATATGTTAGATCCACTATGGACTGGACTCTGACAATATTATGTTAGATCCACTATGGACTGGACTCTCACACTATTATGTTAGATCCACTATGGACTGGACTCTCTCACTATTATGTTAGATCCACTATGGACTGGACTCTCACTATTATGTTAGATCCACTATGGACTGGACTCTCACTATTACGTTAGATCCACTATGGACTGGACTCTCACAATATTATGTTAGATCCACTATGGACTTGACTCTCACACTATTATGTTAGATCCACTATGCACTGGACTCTCACAATATTATGCTAGATCCACTATGGACTGGACTCTCACTATTATGTTAGATCCACTATGGACTGGACTCTCACTATTACGTTAGATCCACTATGGACTGGACTCTCACAATATTATGTTAGATCCACTATGGACTTGACTCTCACACTATTATGTTAGATCCACTATGGACTGGACTCTCACAATATTATGTTAGATCCACTATGGACTAGACTCTCACTATTATGTTAGATCCACTATGGACTGGACTCTCACAATATTATGTTAGATCCACTATGGACTGGACTCTCACACTATTATGTTAGATCCACTATGGACTGGACTCTCACTATTATGTTAGATCCACTATGGACTGGACTCTCACAATAATATGTTAGATCCACTATGGACTGGACTCTCACACTATTATGTTAGATCCACTATGGACTGGACTCTCACAATATTATGTTAGATCCACTATGGACTGGACTCTCACAATATTATGCTAGATCCACTATTGACTGGACTCTCACATTATTATGCTAGATCCACTATGGACTGGACTCTCACACTATTATGTTAGATCCACTATGGACTGGACTTTCACACTATTATGCTAGATCCACTATGGACTGGACTTTCACACTATTATGTTACATCCACTATGGACTGGACTCTCACAATATTATGTTAGATCCACTAAGGACTGGACTCTCACTATTATGTTAGATCCACTATGGACTGGACTCTCACAATATTATGCTAGATCCACTATGGAATGGACTCTCACAATATTATGCTAGATCCACTATGGACTGGACTCTCACTATTATGTTAGATCCTCTATGGACTGGACTCTCACAACATTATGTTAGATCCACTATGGACTGGACTCTCACAATATTATGTTAGATTCACTATGGACTGGACTCTCACTATTATGTTAGATCCACTATGGACTGGACTCTCACACTATTATGTTGGATCCACTATGGACTGGACTCTTACTATTATGTTAAATCCACTATGGACTGGACTCTCACTTGTTAGATCCACTATGGACTGGACTCTCACTTGTTAGATCCACTATGGACTGGACTCTCACTATTATGTTAGATCCACTGTGGACTGGACTCTCACAATATTATGTTAGATCCACTATGGACTGGGCTCTCACTCTATTATGTTAGATCCACTATGGACTGGACCCTCACACTGTTATGTTAGATCCATTATGGACTGGACTCTCACTATTATGTTAGATCCACTATGGACTGGACTCTCACAATATGTTAGATCCACTATGGACTGGACTCTCACACTATTATGTTAGATCCACTATGGACTGGACTCTCACACTATTATGTTAGATCCACTATGGACTGGACTCTCACAATATTATGTTAGATCCACTATGGACGGGACTCTCACAATATTATGTTAGATCCACTATGGTCTGGACTCTCACACTATTATGTTTGATCCACTATGGACTGGACTGTCACACTATTATGTTAGATCCACTATGGACTGGACTCTCACTATTATGTTAGATCCACTATGGACTGGACTCTCACAATATTATGTTAGATCCACTATGGACTGGACTCTCACACTATTATGTTAGATCCACTATGGACTGGACTCTCACACTACTATGCTAGATCCACTCCATTGCACCGTCCCCCCCTGTGACCACATCTGCGATCCCCTCCAAGATTTCTCATTGTCATCCCATTGGGTTGAGTTTTTCCTTGCCCTGATGTGGGATCTGAACCGAGGATGTCGTTGTGGCTTGTGCAGCCCTTTGAGACACTCGTGATTTAGGGCTATATAAGTAAACATTGATTGATTGATTGAAAGCTGCCCTACGTGGTTTCACCGTCAAACTGAGAGTCATGGTGCAGTCGACTCATTTGGGGTTTGGCCCAGTGCTTCTCTTCCAGCCACCATCTGCTGCTGCTGCTCATTCTGTGCCAGAAGGTCGGGACAATTCCTCGTTTGGGAAATGGGAATTCTTATTTACATATGCCTACTGCGTTATTGGACAGTCTGCTTTGATTAGTTCACGAAACCTCAAAAAATGGAGGTGGTCGTGGCCGGATGCGCCGCTTACCGCGAGGTCTGGAGAAGGAAATCCTGATTAGCCTTGTCCTGTTGGGCAGACACGGGGATAATTACATTACCACACAGATAATGATAAAGATGATTATTCACTTACTGATCTGATTACTGCAAGTGTTTAACGGCTCTTTGCATTGACGCTCCACTAATCAAAGCCTCAAAAGTCACCATTAGGATGGAACGTTTTCCACACACGTTATATTCCTAAAAAGACATTCGTACAGTCGTAGATAAAGACCATAGCAATGACTCTTGAGGGATCCTCCTGGTCTCGGCAACAACGTTCCCTCTAAGGTGCGCCCTCTGCGCACGGCAAATCTATACCACGCACAAAATCTAATAAAAAATTAAAGCTGCAAGCAGCGTTGGTCGGGCCCGCGTATTTGGCAGGTGCTAGTCCTAAGTGTCCCAATACTTTTGTCCAGTTTTAGTCCCAAGTGTCCCAATACTTTTGGCAAGTTGTAGTCCTAAGTGTCCCAATACTTTTGTCAAGTTGTAGTCCCAAGTGTCCCAATACTTTTGTCCAGTTTTCGGCGTAAGTGTCCCAATACTTTTGTCCAGGGGTAGTTATAAGTGTCCCAATACTTTTGTCTACTTTTAGTCCGAAGTGTCCCAATACTTTTGTCTAGTGTACCTACCTTGTCTGCATTGTGTGGGCATGCTGGTGCTTTTAAGCAGCCATCTTGAGAAAACAGCATCAGCACAGGGGTTCTTTGAAGGCTCATAAAATCAAAACCGGAGCAGTTAGAAAAATTATTTCCATACATTTTATTTGGAAGGGTTCAATCTCTCTCCTGTGTTAGTTTGAAGCTGAAACAACAAACGCGCTCAGAGGAGATAATGTTTGAAGAAAGGTGACCGGTTTTTACAAAAATTTTGTTTTGAAGGGGAAATTGCAAACTTCCTGTTGATTTTTGCTGAGGGTTGTCAATCTGTGAAATGTAGGTCTAAGTGAGACCTACATAGAGGTTTTTGTTTCATGTCTCTCCGACTTTCCCAGTGGGAGTTACAGGCAGTTTTGTCATTTTTTTCTTCCGAGGAGCAGTTTTTTCTGTGTTTTATTAAAAAATTGCGGTAGAGCGCATTTTTGAGATTTGGGGTTAGGTTTTTTTATTAGATCGCAATTTCTGCCAGTCCTGTTGTGTGCGTTCAGTTTGGTGAGTTTTGAAGCATGTTAAGGGGGTCAAATTACAGCTCAAAGAGGCAAAAGTGACTGTTTTTAGTACTTTTTTGTCTTGAAGGGGGAATTGCCAACCTCCTGTTGATTTTTGCCCGAGGATATACAGTTATGAAAACTAGGTCTAAGTCAGACCTATATGGAGGTTTTTGTTTCATGTCTCTCCGACCTTCGTAGTGGGAGTTACGGGCAGTCTAGTTTTTTTTTCCTAGGGGGCGCTAGAGCACAATTTTGAGTTTTGGGGTTTGGTTTTTTGATTAAAAGTTTTGCCGTATATTACTGATGTGTGTGTAAAATTTGGTGAGTTTTGAAGCATGCTAAGGGGGTCAAATTACAGCGCAAAGTTGCGGAAGAATAATAATAATAATAAAACCTTAGAAATTCAATAGGTCCTTATGTCCCATTGCATAAGGACTCCTTTTGGGAGTCCTTATGCAATGGGCCATGCGGGCCCTAATAAATAAACGCGTAACAATTGTGTTTTGTGGACTTGGAGAAGGCATTTGGGTGTGTTCTAACTATCGTGGGATCACACTCCTCAGCCTTCCCGGTAAGGTCTATTCAGGTGTACTGGAGAGGATAGTCCAACCTCGGATTCAGGAGGAACAGTGTGGTTTTGGTCCTGGTCGTGGAACTGTGGACCAGCTCTATGCTCTGGGCAGGGTCCTTGAGGGTGCATGGGAGTTTGCCCAACCAGTCTACATGTGCTTTGTGGACTTGGAGAAGGCATTCGACCGTGTCCCTCGGGAAGTCCTGTGGGGAGTGCTCAGAGAGTACGGGGTATGGGACTGTCTGATTGTGGCGGTCCGCTCCCTGTATGATCAGTGCCAGAGCTTGGTCCGCATTGCCGGCAGTAAGTCGGACACGTTTCCAGTGAGGGTTGGACTCTGTTCATAACTTTTATGGACAGAATTCCTAGGCGCAGTCAGGGCTTTGAAGGGGTCTGGCTTGTTGACTGCAGGATTAGGTCTCTGCTTTTGGCAGATGATGTGGTCCTGATGGCTTCATCTGGCCAGGATGTTCAGGAGAAGGCATTGGACCGTGTCCCTCGGGAAGTCCTGTGGGGAGTGCTCAGAGAGTATGGGGTATCGGACTGTCTGATTGTGACGGTCCGCTCCCTGTATGATCAGTGCCAGAGCTTGGTCCGCATTGCCGGCAGTAAGTCGGACACGTTTCCAGTGAGGGTTGGACTCTGTTCATAACTTTTATGGACAGAATTCCTAGGCGCAGTCAGGGCTTTGAAGGGGTCTGGCTTGTTGACTGCAGGATTAGGTCTCTGCTTTTGGCAGATGATGTGGTCCTGATGGCTTCATCTGGCCAGGATGTTCAGGAGAAGGCATTGGACCGTGTCCCTCGGGAAGTCCTGTGGGGAGTGCTCAGAGAGTATGGGGTATCGGACTGTCTGATTGTGACGGTCCGCTCCCTGTATGATCAGTGCCAGAGCTTGGTCCGCATTGCCGGCAGTAAGTCGGACACGTTTCCAGTGAGGGTTGGACTCTGTTCATAACTTTTATGGACAGAATTCCTAGGCGCAGTCAGGGCTTTGAAGGGGTCTGGCTTGTTGACTGCAGGATTAGGTCTCTGCTTTTGGCAGATGATGTGGTCCTGATGGCTTCATCTGGCCAGGATCTTCAGCTCTCACTGGATCGGTTCACAGCTGAGTGTGAACGTCACTGTGGAGTTATTGAGTCTGTTTAGCTGATTGGAGAGCAAGTTTTCACAGCTAGTGTTGTCCATGACGATGACTTCTGTTTTGTCTGATCGGCCGTTTTACTGCCGTATTACAGACACCGTTTGGAAGCAATTAAGGTATGTAGATAAACATTTACAGAATATTTCTCTGTAAATGACTAATTTAACAACATATACACCTGCGGCTTATAGTCCGGGGCGGCTGATATATGGAAAAAACATTTTTTTCTTGTAAAATTTAGTGGATGCAGCTTATATGCCGGTGCGCTTTGTAGTCAGGAAAATACGGTAATCTTCCACTAAATGGGAGAAAAAACATGTTATTTTGTAGACTAACAGATACTACATTGCTTCATTTAAAAACAATTAAGGTATGTAAATAAACATTTACAGAATATTTCTGTATAAATAACTCATTTAACAACGAGCAGCTTATAGTCAGGGGTGCCCAATATGTGGGGAAAAAAAAAATTCTTGTAAAATTTAGTGGCTGCGGCTTATATACCGTTGCGCTTTTTAATCTGTAAAATACGGTAATCTTCCACAAAATGGGAAAAACATGTTATTTTGTAGACTGACAGATACTACATTGTTTCATTTGGAAACAATTAAGGTATGTAGATAACATTTACAGAATATCTATCTTTAAATAACTAATTTAACAACATATATATCTGCAGTTTATAGTCCGTGGCGGCTAATATACGGAAAAACATTATTTTCTTGTAAAATTTAGTGGGTGCGGCTTATTTACTGGTGCACTTTTTAATCTGTAAAATACGGTAATCTTCCACCAAATGGGAGAAAAAACATGTTATTTTGTAGACTAACAGATACTACATTGCTTCATTTGGAAACAATTAAGGTATGTGGATAAACATTTACAGAATATATATCTTTAAATAACTAATTTAACAACATATATATCTGCAGTTTATAGTCCGGGGCGGCTGATATATGGAAAAACATTTTTTTCTTGTAAAATTTAGTGGGTGCCGCTTATATACCGGTGCGCTGTGTAGTCTGGAAAATACAGTAATCTTCCACCAAATGGGAGAAAAAACATGTTATTTTGTAGACTAACAGATACTACATTGCTTCTTTTGGAAACAATTAAGGCATGTACATAAACATTCTGTGTAAATAACTCCTTTCACAACATATATATATATATCTGCGACTTATAGTCCGGTTTGGCTCATATATGGAAAACGAATCTTGCAGAATTCAGTGGGTGTGGCTTACATACATCTATGGTCTGGAAAATAATGTGAATAATCACTTTCTGTCATCAGTTTTGAGAAAGACCGGCAAGGCAGCGCTTGAATCCGATTGTCTCCACTGAACATAGCACATGTCTGCTTCCCTCCTGTCTGCTGTTTCCATGGAAATATGGCCTTCCATATTCAAAGGCGTCCCGCACTGGGGTGATACGTGGCACGTCTTTATGTGAACGTTTGCGAGCGTGGGCGCATCACAATACACCCCGTGCGACTGTTAGTACAAATGTACTGCGCGCCCTGTTTTTATGGCTACTTCAGTCCTATTGCCTTCAAATACAGCCAGCACTTTAGGAAGAGCGACTGACTCATAAATCTATAGATTGTTGGAGGGATGTTGCTGTAAATCTAATCTTCTTTCCTCCTTATTGCTGCTCTCTTCCCATATCAGGCCGGCAATTTCACCTGACTTATTGTCATTTTAGACGTCTTATCGCTTGCTGTCTCCGTATGTTCTCTCTCCTTGTGAACGTTTGTCGCGTTTACTTGACAAAACATGGCGATTCAAAACTCGACCCCTATTTCATGTTTTCATGTTTTCAGTTATGATGTTTCTCGCTTTTTGATGATGTGTGGTTCAGATGAATGCAAAACCGATCGTTCAGACTCAAAATTAATCGTGATTAATCTCAGATAGATATGGTTTTGTGAACACTAAACAGATAATTTTCAAGTTTTTATCACCTTGACTGAACAATTAGTTTGTTTTAATTAAATATTTTTAAACACTATGCTATTTAAACACATAAACACACTTTCAATGAGAATTAAAAAACATTCAATACACTGCGGTGATATTTGGCCAGATTTTGTATTTTGTAGAAATACAGAATTTGTATTCCTGCTGTAGGAGCACTTGCATTCAGAGGAGGAGCTCCTCTTCCATGTTTAGATACCAGTTTCGATATCAACCAAAAATAAACCTAACTATTATTTTAGCCATAATCGTCCAGCCCTAACACAGACTCACGGACAGAATTACGGAGTTAGCAAATAAAAACAGAAGCTAGTGTTAAACATCATTAAAAAAATGATATAAATGTGGAAATATACAGAATTACATACTGCCATCTGGTGGTGTCAGAAGAGTATAACATGGAATGGAATTTGGAAAAAAAAAAGGTGTAAAAATAAGAATTAGCATGTCACTAAACATAAAGTACACGTTTGTGTACTTATGGACTAAGTACATCATATCAAAGATTATTCTTAGTTTTTATTCTAATTAGGGTCCAATAAGCCCAAATAGCAAAGAGAAATAAAAAAAGTATGTAAATGTGAAATGTTTTAAACACTATGCTATTTAAACACATCACACTTTCAATGAAGTGAAGTGAATTTCATTTATATAGCGCTTTTCTCTAGTGACTCAAAGCGCTTTACATAGTGAAAGCCAATATCTAAGTTACATTTAAGCCAGTGTGGGTGGCACTGGGAGCAGGTGGGGTAAAGTGTCTTGCCCAAGGATACAACGGCAGTGACTAGGTTGGCAGAAGCGGGGATCGAACCTGGAACCCTCAAGTTGCTGGCACGGCCGCTCTACCAACCGAGCTATACTGCAATGAGAATTTTAAAAAAATTAGCTACACTGCGTTTTGCCAGATGTTGTATTTTGTAGGAATACAGAATTTGTATTCCTGCTGTAGGAGCACTTGCATTCAGAGGAGGAGCTCCTCTTCCATGTTTACATACCAGTTTCAATATCAACCAAAAATAAACCTAACTATTATTTTAGCCATAATCGTCCAGCCCTAACACAGACTCACGGACGGAATTACGGAATCAGCAAATAAAAACAGAAGCTGTTAAACATCATAAAAAAATGATATAAATGTGAAAATATATACTTGGAACCAGAAATTATGGGACATTGACACAAAAATCTAAAACAAATTTTTGTCCACTCGAGCAATTTTCATATTTTGTAGTTTGGCTAAAAGTTATAAGTGAAGTGAATTACATTTATTATTATTTTTATAACGTTTTTTGATGATGTGTGGTTCGGATGAATGCAAACCCGATCGTTCAGACTCAAAATTAATCGTGATTAATCTCGGATAGATATGATTTTGTGAACCCTAAACAGATCATTTTCAAATTTTTAATCACCTTGACTGAACAATTAGTTTTGCTTTAATTAAATGTTTTTAAACACTATGCTATTTAAACACATAAACAAACTTTCAATGAGAATTTTAAAAAATTAACAACACTGCGTTTTGCCAGATGTTGTATTTTGTAGGAATACAGGATTTGTATTCCTGCTGTAGGAGCACTCGCATTCAGAGGAGGAGCTCCTCTTCCATGTTTAGATACCAGTTTCAATATCAACCAAAAATAAACGTAACTATTATTTTAGCCATAATCGTCCAGCCCTAACAAAGACTCACGGACGGAATTACGGAATTAGCAAATAAAAACAGAAGCTCGTGCTAAAAATCATAAAAATATAAACTTGGAACCAGAAATTATGGGACATGGACACAAAAATCTAAAACAAATTTTTGTCCACTCGAGCAATTTTTCATATTTTATAGTTTGGCGAAAAGTCAAAACGTTTTTTGATGATGTGTGGTTCGGATGAATGCAAACCCGATCGTTCAGACTCAAAATTAATCGTGATTAATCTCGGATAGATATGATTTTGTGAACCCTAAACAGATAATTTTCAAATTTTTAATCACTTTGACTGAACAATTAGTTTGCTTTAATGAAATGTTTTTAAACACTATGCTATTTAAACACATAAACAAACTTTCAATGAGAATTAAAAAAAATTTAACTACACTGCGTTTTGCCAGATGTTGTATTTTGTAGGAATACAGAATTTGTATTCCTGCTGTAGGAGCACTTGCATTTAGAGGAGGAGCTCCTCTTCCATGTTTAGATACCAGTTTCGATATCAACCAAAAATAAACCTAACTATTATTTTAGTCATAATCGTCCAGCCCTAACACAGACTCACGGATGAAATTACGGAATTAGCAAATAAAAACAGAAGCTGTTAAACATCATAAAAAAAATGATATAAATGTGAAAATATATACTTGGAACCAGAAATTATGGGACATTGACACAAAAATCTAAAACAAATTTTTGTCCACTCGAGCAATTTTTCATATTTTATAGTTTGGCGAAAAGTTATAACGTTTTTTGATGATGTGTGGTTCGGATGAATGCAAACCCGATCGTTCAGACTCAAAATTAATTGTGATTAATCTCGGATAGATATGATTTTGTGAACCCTAAACAGATCATTTTCAAATTTTTAATCACCTTGACTGAACAATTAGTTTGCTTTAATTAAATATTTTTAAAACACTATGCTATTTAAACACATAAACACATTTTCAATGAGAATTTAAACAAATTAACTACACTGCGGTGATATTTTGGCAGATTTTGTATTTTGTAGAAATACAGAATTTGTATTCCTGCTGTAGGAGCACTTGCATTCAGAGGAGGAGCTCCTCTTCCATGTTTAGATACCAGTTTCGATATCAACCAAAAATAAACGTAACTATTATTTTAGCCATAATCGTCCAGCCCTAACACAGACTCACGGACAGAATTACGGAATTAGCAAATAAAAACAGAAGCTCGTGTTAAACATCATAAAAAATGTCAACTTGGAACCAGAAATGATGGGACATTGACACAAAATCTAAAACATATTTTTGCCCACTCGACCACTAATTTTCAAGTTTTTATCACCATGACTGAACAATAAGTTTGCTTTAATTAAATGTTTTTAAACACTATGCTATATAAACACATAAACACACTTTCAATGAGAATTAAAAAAAATTAACTTCACTGCGTTTTGCCAGATGTTGTATTTTGTAGGAATACAGAATTTGTATTCCTGCTGTAGGAGCACTTGCATTCAGAGGAGGAGCTCCTCTTCCGGGGTTAGATACCAGTTTCAATATCAACCAAAAATAAACCTAACTATTATTTTAGCCATAATCGTCCAGCCCTAACACAGACTCAGGGAAGGAATTACAGAATTAGCTACTAAAAACAGAAGTTCGTGTTAAACATCATAAAAAATGTCAACTTGGAACCAGAAATGATGGGACATTAACACAAAATCTTTTGCCCACTCGACCACTATTTCATATTTTATATTTTGGCGAACAGTTATGACGTTTTTTGATGATGTGTGGTTCGGATTAATGCAAACCCGATCATTCAGACTCAAAATTAATCGTGATAGATATGATTTTGTGAACCCTAAACAGATCATTTTCAAATTTTTAATCACCTTGACTGAACAATTAGTTTGCTTTAGTTAAATGTTTTTAAACACTATGCTATTTAAACACATAAACAAACTTTCAATGAGAATTTTAAAAAAATAACTACACTGCGTTTTGTCAGATTTTGTGTTTTGTTGGAATACGGAATTTGTATTCCTGCTGTAGGAGCACTTGCATTTAGAGGAGGAGCTCCTCTTCCATGTTTGGATACCAGTTTCGATATCAACCATAAATAAACGTAACTATTATTTTAGCCATAATTGTCCAGTCCTAACACAGACTCACGGACGGAATTACAGAATTAGCAAATAAAAACAGAAGATAGTGTTAAACATCATAACAAAAATAAATAAATGTATGCGATCTAGATTGTTCAGACTCAAAATTAATCATGATTAATCTCAGATAGATATGATTTTTCGTAATTTATAAGTGTACCCTAGACAGATTATTTTCAAGTTTTTATCACCATGACGGAACAATTAGTTTGCTTTAATGAAATGTTTTTAAACACTATGCTATTTAAACACATAAACACACTTTCAATGACAATTAAAAAAAATCACTACACTGCGATGATATTTGGCCAGATGTTGTATTTTGTAGGAATCAATCAGTCAATCAATCAATCAATCAATCAATATTTATTTATATAGCCCTAAATCACAAGTGTCTCAAAGGGCTGATACAGAATTTATATTCCTGCTGTAGGAGCACTTGCATTCAGAGGAGGAGCTCCTCTTCCATGTTTAGATACCAGTTTCAATATCAACCAAAAATAAACCTAACTATTATTTTAGCCATAATCGTCCAGCCCTAACACAGACTCACGGACGGAATTACGGAATTAGCAAATAAAAACAGAAGCTAGTGTTACGTAGTGTTTGCATTCCTGCTGTAGGAGCACTCGCATTCAGAGGAGGAGCTCCTCTTCCATGTTTAGATACCAGTTTCGATATTAACCAAAAATAAACGTAACTATTATTTTAGCCATAATCGTCCAGCCCTAACACAGACTCACGGACGGAATTACGGAATTAGCAAATAAAAACAGAAGCTAGTGTTACGTAGTGTTTGCATTCCTGCTGTAGGAGCACTCGCATTCAGAGGAGGAGCTCCTCTTCCATGTTTAGATACCAGTTTCGATATCAACCATAAATAAACGTAACTATTATTTTAGCCATAATCGTCCAGCCCTAACACAGACTCACGGACGGAATTACGGAATTAGCAAATAAAAACAGAAGCTAGTGTTACGTAGTGTTTGCATTCCTGCTGTAGGAGCACTTGCATTCAGAGGAGGAGCTCCCCTTCCATGTTTAGATACCAGTTTCACTCATTGATAACACAACATGTGGATTGGTAGGATCATGGTTTGATTGTCAAAGATATTTGGTCATGTAAAACATGGTGATTCAAAAACAGTCTTTCAAATGAATTTTGGTGGATCTCCCACCTGAGTGAGAGGACACCTATAAGATACCGAAGGAAACGGAGCCATGAGGGGGAAGATGCAAAATGGGCAGTGGGCGTTATAAGCCAGTGGCAAGAGATGTGTTTGCCAAATAAGACTTGGTCTCACACATTGTGTGCAATCAACACACATACACATATGAGCTACCTCGCTCTGACAACTTAATTACTCCCTGGACGTGGTTCGCCGACCGAAAGGTTTGCAGAGTGAATTAGAGTTCCCCATAAGGATCAATGTAAACATGAATAACCCCGCTGTCAAGGTTCAAGGTTCAAGGTTCAACTTTATTGTCCCCGCGGGGAAATTTGTCTTGGGCACAGTGCATCATTGCTTTCTTAACATACCCAAAAACAACAGAACAAAAACACAAGCACAGACACAACCACAACCATACAACTAACATTTAAACATCAGAACATAGAGCTTGATAGACATAGGTGGCACTTTGATGTAGGCATAAAATCTACAGTATGGGGATAAAGATAAAGTACCAATGTGCATTGCACTAGAGCTCATGGATAAAGTGCTGTGTGCTAAAGTGCTATGTGCTAAAGTGCTATGTGCTAAAAAAAGTGCTAACCTATGTATTAAAATTCTATTGCACATTGTTGGTCAGCTTAATGGAGGCTGGGACAAATGATAATTTAAGGCGGTTAGATTTGCATAGTGGGACCCGGAGTCTTCTCCCTGATGGCAGGGTTCCATATTCAGGAAAGAGTGGGTGTTGTGAGTTGGAAATAATTTGTAATAATGTCAATGCCCCGGTCCTCTTTTTCAACTTTTCCAACCACCCGCGACTTGCCTGATATTGTTTTGTACCGTGGTCACCTCTGGACGTCACCTTCTCACATCAATGGCGAGCCTTCACGTAAATGTTATCACCTGCTGGCTGCTTCTCATCTGTTGATTTTAGCAAAACATTTTTGATCTGCTTTTGCACTTTTGTTTCCTTCTTTGCAAAGACTTTTTACATACAGTGGTGGTCCAAAGTGTACGTACACTTGTAAAGAACATCATGTCATGGCTGTCTTGACTTTCCAGTCATTTCTACAACTCGTATTTTTTTGTGATAGAGTGATTGTCAAACTCATTATGACAGTTATTTAAACATAACTCCTAAACCAACCATGCAAAATGTCTAATAATACCTGGAATAATGAATCTTTGTGAGTTTTACTAGAAAATGATCTTTTGTAAGGTTTGCAAAGACGCAAATGTTTTTTTTTTTAACTCAATATGACAGTATAAATGTCATACTAAATACATACTTGCCAACCCTCCCGAATTTTCCGGGAGACTCCCAAAATTCAGCGCCTCTCCCAAAAACCTCCCGGGACAAATGTTCTCCCGAAAATCTCCCGATTTTCAGCCGGAGCTGGAAGCCACGCCCCCTCCAGCTCTATGCGGACCTGAGTGAGGACAGCCTTTTTTCGTGACAGGGTGACAAGAACTAAATCATCCAGACTAGAGATAAATTGTATTATTATGTTCATTTTACATAAAAATAAATATATTTATTAATAAAAAAAATAAAAAATAAAAATAATTTTTTTTAATATTTTGCTAAAAACATCAAAATTAATTGTATTTTTATTTGTATTTTTTCGTGACTCCTTATTTCATCCAGCCATAGAATTATACATTAAAATAAACATATTTGAAATAATTGATTTTAAATTATCATAATAATTCATTTAAAATGACCATATTTAATTATTAAGATAATTGCTTGTTTATCAACAACTTTAGCATTTTATTCATTACATTTTGAAACTCTCAGAAGCCAAGTTATGTTATATTCCTTAATATTTATTTATGCAAGTTTGAAGTATCAATTATCTAAACACAGTTTTGTTTGCATATTTCCAGAATGTATATATATATATATATATATATATATATATATATATATATATATATATGTCTTAATAAGGTTATCCAAAAAATAGTGCTCGATACCGTAGTGGAGCGCAATATATGTATGTGTGGGGAAAAAAATCACAAGACTACTTCATATCAACAGGCTTGTTTCATGAGGGGTTCCCTCAATCAAAAATCTCCTGATGATTGAGGGAACCCCTCATGAAACAGGCCTGTAGAGATGAAGTAGTCTTGTGATTTTTTCCCCCACACATACATATATATATATTTATATATATATATGACAAACACTTTCCCAAAGACAACACCCTAAGAAAAGTATTCAACAAGAACAACATTAAATTGAGCTACAGCTGCATGAACAATATACGACAAATCATCTCAAACCACAACAAAACAATTGCAAATGAGCCGTCGGCCCCCAGACAGAGCGACTCCAAAACCAACAAAGGCTGTAACTGTCGAAAGAAACCTGATTGCCCTCTCAACGGGGGGTGCTTACAAACATCAGTTGTCTACCAATCTAAGGTAATACGCAAGGACATTAACACATCCGACACATATGTAGGATTAACCGAGGGAGAATTCAAAACCAGATGGAACAATCACAAGGCTTCTTTCAGGAACAAAAACCTGCGAAATACCACAGAACTCAGCAAACACATTTGGGACCTCAAAGACAATAATGTTGAATATTCAATAACATGGCAAATTCTTGCATCCAGCACACCTTACAATAGTGGTAATAAAAGATGCAACCTATGCTTGAAAGAGAAACTGTTTATTATTTACCGTCCAGACCTGTCATCCCTCAACAAGCGCAGCGAAATTGTAACAGCATGCCGCCATAGACGGAAACACCTCCTAGGTAACACATGAGCCAATCACCACGCCCCTACGCCAGCCTGTACCCACCCACTCTGTGCCCTATATAAACCATGGTATGCGAATGCTCCCATTAAAATCTCCTGATGATTGAGGGTACCCCCCCCTCATGAAACAGGCCTGTAGAGATGAAATAGTCTTGTGATTTTTTTCCCACACATACATATATTGCGCTCTACTACGGTATCGAGCACTATTTTTTGGATAACCTTATTAAGACATATATATATATATATATATATATATATATATATATATATATATATATATATATATATATATATATATATATATATGTATGAGATACTTGACTTGGTGAATTCTAGCTGTCAATATACTCCTCCCCTCTTAGCCACGCCCCCAAACACGCCCCGCCCCACCCCCGACCACGCCCCCACCCCCCACCTCCCGAAATCGGAGGTCTCAAAGTTGGCAAGTATGACTAAATATGAAAGTTATATAGACATAACTCTAAAACCAAACATGCAATATGTCTAAAAAATGCCTGTAATAATGTATCTATGTGATTCTTACAAGATTCAGGTGTTTTGTAAGGTTTGCAAATTCAAAAATGTGTTATTACTCAATATGACAGTATAACTGTCATAATAAACATTCATGAAGTTTGCTTCTTTTATGAATTTATTATGAAAATGTGAGGGTCAAAAGTATACATACAGCAATGTTAATATTTGCTTACATGTCCCTTGGCAAGTTTACCTGCAATAAGGCGCTTTTTAGTAGCCATCCACAAGCTTCTGCTTGACCACTTGACCACAAAATTGGTGCAGTTCAGCTAAATGTGTTGCTTTTCTGACATGGACTTGTTTCTTCCGTTAACACAGAAGTGGTAGGGCCGTGGTGTGGTTCTGATCCACTACACTCTCCGCACTGTTTTGGAACACAATGAAAGATCATCCCACACGAGCTCTTAATCACGACATACCAAAGTAAACGGTTCAGATGCTTTAATAACCCGTTCAGTCCCCGGTACATACTCAGTGAAACCTGCAGCCATCAGTTAGTTTTGCTCGTCTCAATTTAATTTACTTTTGATTCAAAACAAGCTACGTTGCAAGTAATTACAAGGATCATAAATTAATTGAAATGGAGTTTAACACTCATCTATATTTTCACGGCTTTGCAATAAAAGGAGGCCTATAATGACACTCCTGGGAACACATTGGAACACGTGACGGCTTTCTTTTTCATTTGTTTATTCATCGTGTGTGTGTGTGTGTGTGCTTGTATGTCTACCCTTCTTGAGACGTGAAGAAGGAAAAGTATCTTCCATATGAGGAGGTGTGAACAAGTGATGACATAAATCAATACCATTGCATCTAATAGACAATGTCTCATTTGCACCCCTACTGGTGATATCCATCAAAATGAGGGTGGTCCCAAAAAGGAGGGATTTTTCAAATTGACTGTGTGTCGCTTTTAAAAGTGCTCCTCCTCTGGTCAACATATGAAATAACAAGTGTGTAAGAAAGTGAAATGCGCCCCCGTAGGCCAAAATTATTAAAAAAATAATAATAATAATACTGTAATACTTGAAGTAAATAATTAAGATTAAAAACCGATTACAAACAAAAAATTCAATAAAATAAATGAACTAAAAGCGCAATTTTCTCACAATGTGTCATATAAAATTGAGAAGAATTTCTCATATTATTTCTGTTTCTGTAATGTTGCAATATTTTCTCGTAAAATTATCACTCTTTTTTGTAAAAGTATTACTTTTTTTTTAATGCAAAATGGTGACATTTGTCATATAAATTCTGACTTTTATCACAAAATTGCCAATTTTGTTTGTTGTTCCTGTAAAATAGTGACATTTTTTTAGTAAAATTATGACTTTTGTCATAATTTTGCCGAGTCAAATTCCGATTATTATTATAATTTTGCCAAAATGTTAGGTTTTTTTTTAAACAAATTTGACTTTTGTTGAGTAAAATTGTGACTCTTTTCTAAAAATTGCCAAAATTTTAAGCTTTTCTTGTAAAATTGCGACTGTTATTGAGTAAAATTCCAACTTTTATCATAATATTGCACAAATGTTCAGTTTTTCTTGTAAAATTTAGACTTCCGTTGAGTAAAATGACGACTTTTATTATAATACTGCCAAAATTAAAAGTTTTTCTTGTGAAATTGTGACCTTTTTCTTGTGAAATTCCAACTCATTTTTCACAACAAGCTTTTTTTTTATATTTGCATAGTATGTATATATTATTAATGTTGTAAATACACTTCTTTATATATCTAGAAAGAGTGGTCCTAAAGTGGGAGGCATTTTTCTCAGGTCTCAAGATGGTAAGAAATACAAGAGTGTGTGTGTGTGTGTGTGTGTGTGTGTGTGTGTGTGTGTGTGTGTGTGTGTGTGTGTGTGTGTGTGTGTGTGTGTGTGTCCATGCAATGAGGGAGCAACACACCCTCCCTGGGCTTCTGTGTGAATCAATCAATGATGTGTTTGTCTACTCTCTCTAGAGGATGTATGACCGATACACATACATTTACACTACACACACACACACACGATACACCTACATTTACATTACACACACACATGACTAAAAAACTGTAAAATTCTGGTGTGTGTTGAAGTGAATTTTAATGCCTGTTTGTTTGTCTCTGTGTGTCAGTTTTGCAATTGGCTACCACTCAGTTGATAGACTTCTGCGGTGTCAAACATACAGATTTATCTTTAGCTATATGACTTTGGTAAGACCGGTAAGGTCTATTCAGGTGTACTGGAGAGGATAGTCCAACCTTGGATCCAGGAAGAACAGTGTGGTTTTGGTCCTGGTGGTGGAACTGTAGACCAGCTCTATACTCTGGGCAGGGTCTTTGAAGGTGCATGGGAGTTTGCCCAACCAGTCTACATGTGCTTTGTGGACTTGGAGAAGGCATTTGACCGACCGTGTCCCTCGGGAACAATCTGTCTTTATTTTTAAGTTATCATGCCATGATTTGACCAGACCGGCCCACTTGGGAATGGATTTTCCCCCATGATAAGTTTGCCACCTCTGCCCTAAACTGAATAAGGGCTTAGGGAATAAATTGGTTTCAGGTTCTTTCATTTTGCTTCATTTCAGATGCAAAAACCACAAAGTTATGTTGTTTATTTTATCTGCAAAACGACTTTACAAAAAAAAAATGTTCTTGCATCTCCCTGACCTGCAGGGGCGTCACTAGCTTTTAAGGACAGGGGGGGCTTAGCCGAAACGGCTATTATGTTAGATCCACTATGGACTGGACTCTCACACTATTATGTTAGATCCACTATGGACTGGACTCTCACTATTATGCTAGATCCACTATGGACTGGACTCTCATTATTATGTTAGATCCACTACGGGCTGGACTCTCACACTATTATGTTAGATCCACTATGGACTGGACTCTCACACTATTATGTTAGATCCACTCTGGACTGGACTCTCACTATTGTGTTAGATTCACTATGGACTGGACTCTCACACTATTATGTTAGATCCACTATGGACTGGACTCTCACACTATTATGTTAGATCCACTATGGACTGGACTCTCACACTATTATGTTAGATCCACTATGGACTGGACTCTCACACTATTATGTTAGATCCACTATGGACTGGACTTTCACACTATTATGTTAGATCCACTATGAACTGGACTCTCACTATTATGTTAGATCCACTATGGACTGGACTCTCACTATTATGTTAGATCCACTATGGACTGGACTCTCACACTATTATGTTAGATCCACTATGGACTGGACTCTCACTATTATGTTAGATCCACTATGGACTGGACTCTCACTATTATGTTAGATCCACTATGGACTGGACTCTCACTATTATGTTAGATCCACTATGGACTGGACTCTCTCACTATTATGTTAGATCCACTATGGACTGGACTCTCACACTATTATGTTAGATCCACTATGAACTGGACTCTCACACTATTATGTTAGATCCACTATGGACTGGACTCTCACACTATTATGTTAGATCCACTATGGACTGGACTCTCACTATTATATTAGATCCACTATGGACTGGACTCTCACACTATTATGTTAGATCCACTATGGACTGGACTCTCACACTATTATGTTAGATCCACTATGGACTGGACTCTCACACTTTTATGTTAGATCCACTATGGACTGGACTCTCACACTATTATGTTAGATCCACTATGGACTGGACTCTCACACTATTATGTTAGATCCACTATGGACTGGACTCTCACTATTATGTTAGATCCACTATGGACTGGACTCTCACACTATTATATTAGATCCACTATGGACTGGACTCTCACACTATTATGTTAGATCCAAAAAAGTACAAACGAAAAGCGCGCACAGTGGCGGAGAAACAACTTGGCTATGAAAACAAATACTTGCACAAAGGCAGAAACTATGAACAACAAAAAAACACTAACTGTGGCATTAATAAACAAAACTTACTTGGCATGGACAAAAGGAGCAGCATGAACGATGGACATGAAACAAGTGTCAGGAATGTGGGATGTCGCCAGAACGACAAACTGAAAACAATGAACTTAAATACTATAGACATGATTAGTGAAAGCAGGTGCGTGACTCAAAACGTGAAACAGGTGCGTGACGTGACAGGTGAAAAGTAATGGTTGCTATGGTGACAAAACAAAACAAAAGTGCACAAAAAGTCCAAAAACAAAACCGAACATGACTAAAACAAAACATGATCACACAGACATGACAACAGTTACTCGTTACTTTATTTCAAAAGTAACTCAGTTACTAACTCAATTACTTACACTAAAAAGTAATGCGTTACTGTGAAAAGTAACTATTTAGTTACTTCTTTAAAAAACAAAAAAACAATTTAAGGCTCCCATTAATGTCCTTTTAGCCTTCATTTCAGTACTGTTATTGCACTGGAGAATAATAAGGAAGGCACACATGACATACACAAAGCCTAACCAGGCGTTTTTTTCTCTCTAGGAATTGTGAAATAAAATCATGTCTTCATGAGATCAACACTGTACTGAAGCCCAGAACACTCTACACATTTCCCCAGTTTTAGTTTAGAGAAAAGGAAAGATTGGCCTGGCCCACTATGATCCCTCTTTATGTTTGTGAACTTTATAGTCTATACATTTAGAGTGATGTGATAATCAAACACTCTAGAAATCTAGAATGAAAGAGTATATAAGAGAATTGACAGAGTGTGTGTACCTTCAGTGCTGAATGATGAGCAGAGGCAGAGTTTGGAGTGTTTTCTTTAGCTCGCTTTCCATGTTTATGTCCTCACTGTCCACTGTGTCCAGGAACTTGGAAAATGTTGTCGTGCCATTTGCCGTTTGACGCCTGGTATCATGCTAATTAGCTGCCTGAAAGCAGGTGACTCCACTGTAGAAATAGCCTGCATGTCCTCTAGCACACACGCTGCAATGGCTCTATCAATGTTGTCCTGGCTAGCAGTGCCTCGTTAAACTCCAGCCTTTGAAGTGGCATCGGAGTCTGTGTCTCTCTTTACTAGTTTCCTTGAAGCATGTTGCTTTTGTAGCTGTTTCAGCAGATTTGATTCGCTGTTTTGGGCAGTAGATAGGATCTTTGATCCAAGACACAACTTATTTATTATTTATTTATTTGACTAAAATGTTATTTTCTTTGTGCTCGACAAAAGAAAAGTAGTGAGAATATCTCCATGTTAAGAAACTCGACTTCGGCTCCGCCAAGATGTCTTGTTAGTAAACACAAACACGGGTGACTCCACTGTAGAAATAGCCTGCATGTCTTCTAGCACATATGCTGCAATGGCTCTATCAATGTTGTTCTGGCTAGCAGTTCCTCGTTAAAATCCAGCCTTTGAAGTGGCATCGGAGTCTGTGTCTCTCTTTACTAGTTTCCTTGAAGCATGTTGCTTTTGTAGCTGTTTCAGCAGATTTGATTTGCTGTTTTGGGCAGTAGATAGGATCTTTGATCCAAGACACAACTTACATTTAACTCAAATGTTGTTTTCTTTGTGCTCGACAAAAGAAAAGTAGTGAGAATATCTCCATGTTAAGAAACTCGACTTCGGCTCCACCATGTCTTGTTAGTAAATACAGACACGACCCCCCCCTCACACACACACACCCACACCCACACACAGCGCACCTCTTAGGACGACACCGCAGCTCTCCAATAAAACACACTCAGATCTTCTCAGTTTCTAGCCGATACTATATAAAAAATAACGTAAAATAACGCAGTAACGCATCATGTAGTAACGGTAACTGAGTTACTGAATATAAAAAATAACGGGTTGGACTACTCATTAGCGGCGGTATAGTACCGAATATGTACCTCTGGATTGGCAGACCGGGGTGGTGGTTCCTCTCTTTAAGAAGGGGAACCGGAGGGTGTGTTCTAACTATCGTGGGATCACACTCCTCAGCCTTCCCGGTAAGGTCTATTCAGGTGTACTGGAGAGGAGGCTACGCCAGATAGTCGAACCTCGGATTCAGGAGGAACAGTGTGGTTTTCGTCCTGGTCGTGGAACTGTGGACCAGCTCTATACTCTGGGCAGGGTCCTTGAGGGTGCATGGGAGTTTGCCCAACCAGTCTACATGTGCTTTGTGGACTTGGAGAAGGCATTCGACCGTGTACCCCGGGAAGTCCTGTGGGGAGTGCTCAGAGAGTATGGGGTAACGGACTGTCTTATTGTGGCAGTTCGCTCCCTGTATGATCAGTGTCAGAGCTTGGTCCGGCAGTAAGTCAGACACGTTTCCGGTGAGGGTTGGACTCCGCCAAGGCTGCCCTTTGTCACCGATTCTGTTCATAACCTTTATGGACAGAATTTCTAGGCGCAGTCAAGGCGTTGAGGGGATCTGGTTTGGTGGCTGCAGGATTAGGTCTCTGCTATTTGCAGATGATGTGGTCCTGATGGCTTCCTCCGGCCAAGATCTTCAGCTCTCACTGGATCGGTTCGCAGCCGAGTGTGAAGCGACTGGGATGGGAATCAGCACCTCCAAGTCCGAGTCCATGGTTCTCTCCCGGAAAAGGGTGGAGTGCCATCTCCAGGTTGGGGAGGAGCTCTTGCCCCAAGTGGAGGAGTTCAAGTACCTCGGAGTCTTGTTCACGAGTGGGGGAAGAGTGGATCGTGAGATCGACAGGCGGATCGGTGCGGCGTCTTCAGTAATGCGGACGCTGTATCGATCCGTTGTGGTGAAGAAGGAGCTGAGCCGGAAGGCAAAGCTCTCGATTTACCGGTCGATCTACGTTCCCATCCTCACCTATGGTCATGAGCTTTGGGTCACGACCGAAAGGACAAGATCACGGGTACAAGCGGCCGAAATGAGTTTCCTCCGCCGAGTGGCGGGGCTCTCCCTTAGAGATAGGGTGAGAAGCTCTGTCATTCGGGGGGAGCTCAAAGTAAAGCCGCTGCTCCTCCACATGGAGAGGAGCCAGATGAGGTGGTTCGGGCATCTGGTCAGGATGCCACCCGAACCCCTCCCTAGGAAGGTGTTTCGGGCACGTTCGACCGGTAGGAGGCCACGGGGAAGACCCAGGACACGTTGGGAAGACTATCTCTCCCGGCTGGCCCGGGAACGCCTCGGGATCCCCCGGGAGGAGCTGGACGAAGTGGCTGGGGAGAGGGAAGTCTGGGTTTCCCTGCTTAAGCTGCTGCCCCCGCGACCCGACCTCGGATAAGCGGAAGAAGATGGATGGATGGATGGAGTATTGCGGTACTATACTAGTACCAGTATACCGTACAACCCTAAGCACACACATTGAGTTCAGAAGTCACCTTGTACAGTTTTCTTCTGGAAATTCGACAGAGGAAGAAATGCAATAAAACATTTTGGATGTTGTACAATGTGAAGACTCAAACATGATCAAAGAATATTGTCCAAAATATCAGTCAGCCTTGACTTTGACTTCAGGCTGTCAGTTGGGATGAAGTCTCGCATGAAAAGCAACTAAACCAAAGAAAAGAATATTCACTTTTCTCACTTCTTCCCTCTCCGCCCTAACACCACTCCACTTCTGACATTTTACTTTCCCTCCACCCTCGACACGTTCCTTACGCGCTTCCTGCTCTCATTTAACCTCGGGGCATGTCTGACACGCCGGAGAAGAACTGCTTCTACTCACCTAAATATGTGGGCTGGACTGGATTGAGGTGGAATTGAAACTCTTGTTGCAGGCAAGATGCATTTCATTGTTCATTTTTATTTGTTCAAGCAGGTAAAAACTCATCAATGCATAAAACAACAACAAAAAACAAGAGCAGTCACACATTATAGTTAAATGTACAAACTACTTACGACATTAAAATAACAAGCAAAAAGTCAAAAATAAAAAATTTCAATTAAAATAATATAAAAACAAGTAAAATGCCCAATAGAACTAGTTGGACTGGACTCTCACTATTATGTTAGATCCACTATGGACTGGACTCTCACTGTTATGTTAGATCCACTATGGACTGGACTCTCACTATTATGTTAGATCCAATATGGACTGGACTCTCACTATTATGTTAGATCCACTATGGACTGGACTCTCACACTATTATGTTAGATCCACTATGGACTGGACTCTCACACTATTATGTTAGATCCACTATGGACTGGACTCTCACACTATTATGTTAGATCCACTATGGACTGGACTCACACTATTATGTTAGATCCACTATGGACTGTACTCTCACTATTATGTTAGATCCACTATGGACTAGACTCTCACTATTATGTTAGATCCACTATGGACTGGACTGTCACTATTATGCTAGATCCACTATGGACTGGACTCTCACTGTTATGTTAGATCCACTATGGACTGGACTCTCACACTATTATGTTAGATCCACTATGGACTGGACTCTCACTATTATGTTAGATCCACTATGGGCTGGACTCTCACTATTATGTTAGATCCACTATGGACTGGACTCTCACACTATTATGGTAGATCCACTATGGACTGGACTCTCACTATTATGTTAGATCCACTATGGACTGGACTCTCACTATTATGTTAGATCCACTATGGACTGGACTCTCATTATTATGTTAGATCCACTATGGACTGGAATCTCACACTATTATGTTAGATCCACTATGGACTTGACTCTCATTATTATGTTAGATCCACTATGGACTGGACTCTCACTATTATGTTAGATCCACTATGGACTGGACTCTCACACTATTATGTTAGATCCACTATGGACTGGACTCTCACAATATTATGTTAGATCCACTATGGACTGGACTCTCACTATTATGTTAGATCCACTATGGACTGGACTCTCACACTATTATGTTAGATCCACTATGGACTGGACTCTCACACTATTATGTTAGATCCACTATGGACTGGACTCACACTATTATGTTAGATCCACTATGGACTGGACTCTCACTATTATGTTAGATCCACTATGGACTAGACTCTCACTATTATGTTAGATCCACTATGGACTGGACTCTCACTATTATGTTAGATCCACTATGGACTGGACTCTCACTATTATGCTAGATCCACTATGGACTGCACTCTCACACTATTATGTTAGATCCACTATGGACTGGACTCTTACTATTATGTTAGATCCACTATGGACTGGACTCTCACTATTATGTTAGATCCACTATGAACTGGACTCTCACTATTATGTTAGATCCACTATGGACTGGACTCTCACACTATTATGTTAGATCCACTATGGACTGGGCTCTCACTCTATTATGTTAGATCCACTATGGACTGGACTCTCACACTATTATGTTAGATCCACTATGGACTGGACTCTCACTATTATGTTAGATCCAGTATGGACTGGACTTTCACTATTATGTTAGATCCACTATGGACTGGACTCTTACTATTATGTTAGGTGCACTATGGACTGGACTCTCACTATTATGTTAGATCCACTATGGACTGGACTCTCACTATTATGTTAGATCCACTATGGACTGGACTCTCACTATTATGTTAGATCCACTATGGACTGGACTTTCACTATTATGTTGGATCCACTATGGACTGGACTCTTACTATTATGTTAGATGCACTATGGACTGGACTCTCACTATTATGTTAGATCCACTATGGACTGGACTCTCACTATTATGTTAGATCCACTATGGACTGGACTCTCTCACAATATTATGTTAGATCCACTATTGACTTGACTCTCACACTATTATGTTAGATCCACTATGGACTGGACTCTCACTATTATGTTAGATCCACTATGGACTGGACTCTCACTATTATGTTAGATCCACTATGGACTGGACTCTCACTATTATGTTAGATCCACTATGGACTGGACTCTCACACTATTATGTTAGATCCACTATGGACTGGACTCTCACTATTATGTTAGATCCACTATGGACTGGACTCTCACACTATTATGTTAGATCCACTATGGACTGGACTCTCACAATATTATGTTAGATCCACTATGGACTGGACTCTCACACTATTATGTTAGATCCACTATGGACTGGACTTTCACTATTATGTTAGATCCACTATGGACTGGACTCTCACACTATTATGTTAGATCCACTATGGACTGGACTCTCACACTATTATGTTAGATCCACTATGGACTGGACTCTCACACTATTATGTTAGATCCACTATGGACTGGACTTTCACACTATTATGTTAGATCCACTGTGGACTGGACTCTCACAATATTATGTTAGATCCACTATGGACTGGACTCTCACAATATTATGTTAGATCCACTATGGATTGGACTCTCAGACTATTTTGTTAGATCCACTATGGACTGCACTCTCACTATTATGTTAGATCCACTATGGACTGGACTCTCACACTATTATGTTAGATCGACTATGGACTGGACTCACACTATTATGTTAGATCCACTATGGACTGGACTCTCACTATTATGTTAGATCCACTATGGACTGGACTCTCACACTATTATGTTAGATCCACTATGGACTGGACTCTCACACTATTATGTTAGATCCACTATGGACTGGACTCTCACACTATTATGTTAGATCCACTGTGGACTGGACTCTCACACTATTATGTTAGATCCACTATGGACTGGACTCTCACTATTATGCTAGATCCACTATGGACTGGACTTTCATACTATTATGTTAGATCCACTATGAACTGGACTCTCACTATTATGTTAGATCCACTATGGACTGGACTCTCACTATTATGTTAGATCCACAATGGACTGGACTCTCACAATATTATGTTAGATCCACTATGGACTGGACTCTCACACTATTATGTTAGATCCACTATGGACTGGACTCTCACACTATTATGTTAGATCCACTATTGACTGGACTCTCACACTATTATGTTAGATCCACTATGGACTGGACTCTCACTATTATGTTAGATCCACTATGGACTGGACTCTCACACTATTATGTTAGATCCACTATGGACTGGACTCTCACTATTATGTTAGATCCACTATGGACTGGACTCTCACACTATTATGTTAGATCCACTATGGACTGGACTCTCACACTATTATGTTAGATCCACTATGGACTGGACTCTCACTATTATGTTAGATCCACTATGGACTGGACTCTCACTATTATGTTAGATCCACTATGGACTGGACTCTCACACTATTATGGTAGATCTACTATGGACTGGACTCTCACTATTATGTTAGATCCACTATGGACTGGACTCTCACTATTATGTTAGATCCACTATGGACTAGACTCTCACTATTATGTTAGATCCACTATGGACTGGACTCTCACTATTATGTTAGATCCACTATGGACTGGACTCTCACTATTATGCTAGATCCACTATGGACTGGACTCTCACTGTTATGTTAGATCCACTGTGGACTGGACTCTCACAATATTATGTTAGATCCACTATGGACTAAATCGGAGGTCTCAAGGTTGGCAAGTATGTGTTAAGCAGTGTCAGCTAAGATTTATCTGAGAGCTAGATGCAGTCATCCAAAGAGCCATAGGTTCCCTACCCCTGATGTATATATTAAGAAAACCACTATATTGTGATACATACTAAATCTGTATCGGGATATATATATCTTTTTGTCCACATGGATGAGAACATGTAAATGGATCCTGTTGTTGCCAAAGATACCTTTTTGTGTTTTTAGTCGCTGGTATTGAGAGCTCAGTTTGACCTTTTCCTGCACAGAATGATGCAGTGCCATTAAATTGAGTGGTTGAGCTCGCTAAAATATATAAGCACGCTTCCACAGATAATCCTTTATTTTTTTTATTTTTTTTGCACAGTTTCCCCATCATGATTGTGCCAAACTGTAAACAACAAATATTCATCTTATCCTGATTATCCAGGAATCGTTCAATTGCGGGTGCATTAATACGGCGAAAAAGTATGATAATTATATAATATGCAGCGTATTTAATTGCTTCCTGTCTGAATATTTCATGTTTGACATCTGGCATCATTCCTTTTCTTCCCGGATGTGCGCCCCTCATTAATCAGATTAAAAGGCTATTTTAACAAATTATGCAGGGCTTCCTGGGTAGGAAATGAATTGACCCTTCATTTAACCCGGCACCAGGAAAAAGGTAGTTAAGAGAAATGCCCCCAAGAAACAGCCACGTGGGAGTGGGAATACGAGGAAACTGATTGAATTTCAAATGATTGTCCTGTGCTAACTGGGCTTCGACAACTAAGCTAACCCAGTATTATTAATATGTTTGTCCTGCACAATCTGATTGGCTGCCAGGCCCAAGTCAGCTCTAGTCATACTTGCCAACCTTGAGACCTCCGATTTCGGGAGGTGGGGGGTGGGGGTTGGGGGGCGTGGTCGGGGGTGGGCCGGGGGGCGTGGTTGGGGGCGTGGTTAAGACATATATATATATATAAGAAATACTTGACTTTCAGTGAATTCTAGCTATATATATACAGGTAAAAGCCAGTAAATTAGAATATTTTGAAAAACTTGATTTATTTCAGTAATTGCATTCAAAAGGTGTAACTTGTACATTATATTTATTCATTGCACACAGACTGATGCATTCAAATGTTTATTTCATTTAATTTTGATGATTTGAAGTGGCAACAAATGAAAATCCAAAATTCCGTGTGTCACAAAATCAGAATATTACTTAAGGCTAATACAAAAAAGGGATTTTTAGAAATGTTGACAACTGAAATACCATGGTCCGTAAACCAGGCACGGGTAGATTTTGCGCTGTGTGCAGGCGCCAAGTCCTGTTGGAACTTGAAATCTCCATCTCCATAGAGCAGGTCAGCAGCAGGAAGCATGAAGTGCTCTAAAACTTGCTGGTAGACGGCTGCGTTGACCCTGGATCTCAGGAAACAGAGTGGACCGACACCAGCAGATGACATGGCACCCCAAACCATCACTGATGGTGGAAACTTTACACTAGACTTCAGGCAACGTGGATCCTGTGCCTCTCCTGTCTTCCTCCAGACTCTGGGACCTCGATTTCCAAAGGAAATGCAAAATTTGCTTTCGTCAGAAAACATGACTTTGGACCACTCAGCAGCAGTCCAGCTGGTGTCGGTCCACTCTGTTTCCTGAGATCCAGGGTCAACGCAGCCGTCTACCAGCAAGTTTTAGAGCACTTCATGCTTCCTGCTGCTGACCTGCTCTATGGAGATGGAGATTTCAAGTTCCAACAGGACTTGGCGCCTGCAAACAGCGCAAAATCTACCCGTGCCTGGTTTACGGACCATGGTATTTCTGTTCTAAATTGGCCCGCCAACTCCCCTGACCATAGCCCCATAGAAAATCTGTGGGGTATTGTGAAAAGGAAGATGCAGAATGCCAGACCCAAAAACGCAGAAGAGTTGAAGGCCACTATCAGAGCAACCTGGGCTCTCATAACACCTGAGCAGTGCCAGAAACTCATCGACTCCATGCCACGCCGCATTAACGCAGTAATTGAGGCAAAAGGAGCTCCAACCAAGTATTGAGTATTGTACATGCTCATATTTTTCATTTTCATACTTTTCAGTTGGCCAACATTTCTAAAAATCCCTTTTTTGTATTAGCCTTAAGTAATATTCTAATTTTGTGACACACGGAATTTTGGATTTTCATTTGTTGCCACTTCAAATCATCAAAATTAAATGAAATAAACATTTGAATGCATCAGTCTGTGTGCAATGAATAAATATAATGTACAAGTTACACCTTTTGAATGCAATTACTGAAATAAATCAAGTTTTTCAAAATATTCTAATTTACTGGCTTTTACCTGTATATATATATATATATATATTTTTTTTTTTTTGTATTATTAATTTTTGCTAAAGAGGGTGCATTTCGATTTCTTACACACACTTGTTATTTCATATGTTGGCCAGAAGGGGGAGCACTTCAAATGTTTTACACACTTGTTATTTCATATGTTGACCAAAGGGGGAGCACTTTTAAAAGCGACACACAGTCCATTTGAAAAATCCCTCCCTTTTGGGACCACCCTCATTTTGATAGATGTCACCACAAATGAGACATTCTCTATTAGATGCAATGTTATCGGGACCATGATTTATGTCATCACTTGTTCACACCTCCTCATATGGAAGATACTTTTCCTTCTTCATGTCTCAAGAAGGGTAGGAATACAAGAACACACACACGTAGACTACAGCATTACCAGGAATAATCAGCAGAGATCAGACCGATCAAATACAAAGGACATATTTTGATGAAAATGACAGACGTTAATAGCGTTCCGGTTCTGTTCTCTCCACCCCCTTCAGTCTAGGAGCCAAAGGCTGTTGCCATGGTTACCGGCCCACGCTCAACCCGCCGTCTGTACTTCATGTATCTCAAGAGCACACCGCTTTATAAGGTGCACACACAATCTGACGCTTTCCTCTGAAATCTACTTATCGTGTAGAAAAGTCGACTATTGTCTGAAGCGAAGCCTTTGCCACCATTCTCCTCCCTGAAGAGTCAGAACTTGACCCACTTTGCCACGTTTCTTTGTTAGAAAATCCATCTCAGTCCTGAAGTCTTCGACTAATAGGGGGAAAATAATGGCAGCATAAATCAAGGCCAGCCCTTGGCGTACTTCATCTGAGCTCATACGTTCAGACAGTAAGTGCACTTTAACCAAAGTGTTTGGGGATTACAGGGAAGAGCTGTCATAAATTGCTTTCCTTCCACCTTGAACGCTGTTTGACTTGACACCTGCAACAATTCACGTTTTGATCCAGGAGTTGAAATACTAAATGTTCTGGAATAACTGATTAATACAAATGGTTTCTGGGTCAATTCATCAGAACAGGACATTGAAAGGATACCTTGGTTTCTGGGTCAATTCATCAGAACAAAACATTGAAAGGATACCTTGGTTTCTAGGTAAATTCATCAGAACAGGACATTCAAGGAGTACCTTGGTTTCTGGGTCAATTCATCAGAACAGGACATTCAAGGAGTACCTTGGTTTTTGGGTCAATTCATCAGAACAGGACATTGAAGGGGTACCTTAGTTCCTGGGTCAGTTCATCAGAACAGGACATTAAAGGGGTACTTTGGTTTCTAGGTCAATTCATCAGAACATGACATTCAAGGAGTACCTTGGTTTCTGGGTCAATTCATAAGAACAGGGCATTAAAGGGGTACCTTAGTTCCTGGGTCAGTTCATCAGAACAGGACATTGAAGGGGTACCTTAGTTCCTGGGTCAATTCATCAGAACAGGACATTGAAGGGTTACCTTGGTTCCTGGGTCAGTTCATCAGAACAGGACATTAGAGGGGTACCTTGGTTCCTCGGTCAGTTCATCAGAACAGGACATTGAAGGGCTATCCTGGTTCATGGGTCAGTTCATGAGAACAGGACATTAGAGGGGTACCTTGGTTCCTCGGTCAATTCATCAGAACAGGACATTGAAGGGTTATCTTGGTTTCTGGGTCAATTCATCAGAACAGGACATTGAAAGGCTATCTTGGTTCATGGGTCAGTTCATCAGAACAGGACATTAGAGGGGTACCTTGGTTCCTCGGTCAGTTCATCAGAACAGGACATTGAAGGGCTATCCTGGTTCATGGGTCAGTTCATCAGAACAGGACATTAGAGGGATACCTTGGTTCCTCGGTCAATTCATCAGAACAGGACATTGAAGGGGTACCTTGGTTTCTGGGTCAATTCATCAGAACAGGACATTGAAGGGTTATCTTGGTTTCTGGGTCAGTTCATCAGAACAGGACATTGAAGGGTTATCTTGGTTTCTGGGTCAATTCATCAGAACAGGACATTGAAGGGCTATCTTGGTTCATGGGTCAGTTCATCAGAACAGGACATTAGAGGGGTACCTTGGTTCATGGGTCAGTTCATGAGAACAGGACGTTAGAGGGGTACCTTGGTTCCTCGGTCAATTCATCAGAACAGGACATTGAAGGGATACTTTGGTTTCTAGGTCAATTCTTTAGAACATGACATTCAAGGAGTACCTTAGTTCCTGGGTCAATTCATCAGAACAGGACATTTAAGGGGTTCCTTGGTTCCTGGGTCAGTTTATCAGAACAGGACATTGAAGGGGTACCTTGGTTTCTGGGTCAATTCATCAGAACAGGACATTGAAGGGTTATCTTGGTTTCTGGGTCAATTCATCAGAACAGGACATTGAAGGGATACCTTGGTTTTTAGGTCAATTCTTTAGAACATGACATTCAAGGAGTACCTTGGTTTCTGGGTCAATTCATCAGAACAGGATATTGAAGGGTTATCTTGGTTTCTGGGTCTATTCATCAGAACAGGACATTAAAGGGGTACTTTGGTTTCTAGGTCAATTCATCAGAACATGACATTCAAGGAGTACCTTGGTTTCTGGGTCAATTCATAAGAACAGGGCATTAAAGGGGTACCTTAGTTCCTGAGTCAATTCATCAGAACAGGACACTGAAGGGGTACCTTAGTTCCTGGGTCAGTTCATCAGAACAGGACATTAAAGGGGTACTTTGGTTTCTGGGTCAATTCATCAGAACAGGACATTGAAGGGCTATCTTGGTTCATGGGTCAGTTCATCAGAACAGGACATTAGAGGGGTACCTTGGTTCCTCGGTCAGTTCATCAGAACAGGACATTGAAGGGTTATCTTTGTTTCTGGGTCAATTCATCAGAACAGGACATTGAAGGGGTACCTTGGTTTCTGGGTCAATTCATCAGAACAGGACATTGATGGGGTACCTTGGTTCCTGGGTCAGTTCATCAGAACAGGACATTAAAGGGGTACTTTGGTTTCTGGGTCAATTCATCAGAACAGGACATTGAAGGGCTATCTTGGTTCATGGGTCAGTTCATCAGAACAGGACATTAGAGGGGTACCTTGGTTCCTCGGTCAGTTCATCAGAACAGGACATTGAAGGGTTATCTTTGTTTCTGGGTCAATTCATCAGAACAGGACATTGAAGGGGTACCTTGGTTTCTGGGTCAATTCATCAGAACAGGACATTGATGGGGTACCTTGGTTCCTGGGTCAGTTCATCAGAACAGGACATTGAAGGGGTACCTTAGTTCCTGGGTCAATTCATCAGAACAGGCCATTGAAGGGTTATCTTGGTTTCTGGGTCAATTCATCAGAACAAGACATTGAAGGGATACCTTGGTTTCTGGGTCAATTCATCAGAACAGGACATTGAAGGGGTACCTTGGTTTCTGGGTCAATTCATCAGAACAGGACAATGAAGGGTTATCTTGGTTTCTGGGTCAATTCATCAGAACAGGACATTGAAGGGCTATCTTGGTTCATGGGTCAGTTCATGAGAACAGGACATTGAAGGGGTACCTTAGTTCCTGGGTCAGTTCATCTGAACAGGACATTGAAGGGGTACCTTGGTTCCTGGGTCAGTTCATCAGAACAGGACATTTAAGGGGTACCTTGGTTCCTGGGTCAGTTCATCAGAACAGGACATTGAAGGGGTACCTTAGTTCCTGGGTCAGTTCATCAGAACAGGACATTGAAGGGGTACCTTGGTTCCTGGGTCAATTCATCAGAACGGGACATTGAAGGGCTATCTTGGTTCATGGGTCAGTTCATGAGAACAGGACATTGATGGGGTACCTTGGATTCTGGGTCAATTCATCAGAACAGGACATTGAAGGGTTACCTTCATGGCGTAGTGGGTAGAGCAACCGTGCCAGAAACCTGAGGGTTGCAGGTTCGCTCCCCGCCTCTTCCCATCCAAATATTGCTGCCGTTGTGTCCTTGGGCGGGACACTTCACCCTTTGCCCCCGGTGCCACTCACACCGGTGAATTGAATGATGAATGATAGGTGGTGGTCGGAGGGGCCGTTGGCGCAAATTGCAGCCACGCTTCCGTCAGTCTACCCCAGGGCAGCTGTGGCTATGAAAGTAGCTTACCACCACCAGGTGTGAATGATTGATGGGTTCTACGTGTAAAGCGACTTTGGGTACTTAGAAAAGCGCAATATAAATCTCAGTTATTATTATTATTATTATTACCTTGGTTCCTGGGTCAATTCATCAGAACAGGACATTGAAGGGTTACCTTGGTTCCTGGGTCAGTTCATCAGAACAGGACACTGAAGGGCTACCTTAGTTCCTGGGTCAGTTCATCAGAACAGGACATTAAAGGGGTACCTTAGTTCCTGGGTCAGTTCATCAGAACAGGACATTAAAGGGGTACTTTGGTTTCTAGGTCATTTCATCAGAACATGACATTCAAGGAGTACCTTGGTTTCTGGGTCAATTAATAAGAACAGGGCATTAAAGGGGTACCTTAGTTCCTGGGTCAGTTCATCAGAACAGGACATTAAAGGGGTACTTTGGTTTCTAGGTCAATTCATCAGAACATGACATTCAAGGAGTACCTTGGTTTCTGGGTCAATTCATAAGAACAGGGCATTAAAGGGGTACCTTAGTTCCTGGGACAGTTTATCAGAACAGGACATTTAAGGGGTACCTTGGTTCCTGGGTCAGTTCATCAGAACAGGACATTGAAGGGCTATCCTGGTTCATGGGTCAGTTCATGAGAACAGGACATTAGAGGGGTACCTTGGTTCCTCGGTCAATTCATCAGAACAAAACATTGAAGGGTTATCTTGGTTTCTGGGTCAATTCATCAGAACAGGACATTGAAGGGCTATCTTGGTTCATGGGTCAGTTCATCGGAACAGGACATTGAAGGGTTATCTTGGTTTCTGGGCCAGTTCATCGGAACAGGATATTGAAGGGCTATTTTGGTTCATGGGCTAGTTCATCGAAACAGGACATTGAAGGGTTACCTTGTTTCCTGGGTCAATTCATCAGAACAGGACATTGAAGGGCTATCTTGGTTCCTCGGTCAGTTCATCAGAACAGGACATTGAAGGGCTATCTTGGTTCATGGGTCAGTTCATCAGAACAGGACATTGATGGGGTACCTTGGTTTCTGGGTCAATTCATCAGAACAGGACATTGAAGGGGTACCTTTGTTTCTGGGTCAATTCATCAGAACATGACATTGAAGGGCTATCTTGGTTCATGGGTCAGTTCATCAGAACAGGACACTGAAGGGCTACCTTAGTTCCTGGGTCAGTTCATCAGAACAGGACATTAAAGGGGTACCTTAGTTCCTGGGTCAGTTCATCAGAACAGGACATTAAAGGGGTACTTTGGTTTCTAGGTCAATTCATCAGAACATGACATTCAAGGAGTACCTTGGTTTCTGGGTCAATTAATAAGAACAGGGCATTAAAGGGGTACCTTAGTTCCTGGGTCAGTTCATCAGAACAGGACATTAAAGGGATACTTTGGTTTCTAGGTCAATTCATCAGAACAGGACATTCAAGGAGTACCTTTGTTTCTGGGTCAATTCATCAGAACATGACATTGAAGGGCTATCTTGGTTCATGGGTCAGGTCATCGGAACAGGACATTGAAGGGTTATCTTGGTTTCTGGGTCAATTCATCAGAACGGGACATTGAAGGACTACCTTGGTTCATGGGTCAGTTCATCAGAACAGGACATTGATGGGGTACCTTGGTTTCTGGGTCAATTCATCAGAACAGGACATTGAAGGGTTACCTTAGTTTCTGGGTCAATTCACCAGAACAGGACATTGAAGGGTTACCTTGGTTCCTGGGTCAATTCATCAGAACAGGACATTGAAGGGATACTTTGGTTTCTAGGTCAATTCATCAGAACAGGACATTCAAGGAGTACCTTGGTTTCTGGGTCAATTCTTCAGAACAGGACATTGAAGGGGTACCTTAGTTCCTGGGTCAGTTCATCAGAACAGGACATTTAAGGGGTACCTTGGTTCCTGGGTCAGTTCATCAGAACAGGACATTGAAGGGGTACCTTGGTTCCTGGGTCAATTCATCAGAACAGGACATTGAAGGGGTACCTTGGTTTCTGGGTCAATTCATCAGAACAGGACATTGAAGGGTTATCTTGGTTTCTGGGTCAATTCATAAGAACAGGGCAATAAAGGGGTACCTTAGTTCCTGGGTCAGTTCATCAGAACAGGACATTGAAGGGGTACCTTGGTTCCTGGGTCAATTCATCAGAACAGGACATTGAAGGGGTACCTTGGTTTCTGGGTCAATTCATCAGAACAGGACAATGAAGGGTTATCTTGGTTTCTGGGTCAATTCATCAGAACAGGACATTGAAGGGGTACCTTGGTTCCTGGGTCAATTCATCAGAACAGGACATTGAAGGGGTACCTTGGTTTCTGGGTCAATTCATCAGAACAGGACATTGAAGGGTTATCTTGGTTTCTGGGTCAATTCATCAGAACGGGACATTGAAGGGCTATCTTGGTTCATGGGCCAGTTCATCGGAACAGGACATTTAAGGGTTTTCTTGGTTTCTGGGTCAATTCATCAGAACAGGACATTGAAGGGCTATCTTGGTTCATGGGTCAGTTCATCAGAACAGGACATTGAAGGGTTATCTTGGTTTCTGGGTTAATTCATCAGAACAGGACATTGAAGGGGTACCTTGGTTTCTGGGTCAATTCATCAGAACAGGACATTGAAGGGCTATCATGGTTCATGGGTCAGTTCATCAGAACAGGACATTGATGAGGTACCTTGGTTTCTGGGTCAATTCATCAGAACAGGACATTGAAGGGTTACCTTGGTTCCTGGGTCAATTCATCAGAACAGGACATTGAAGGGATACCTTGGTTTCTAGGTCAATTCTTTAGAACATGACATTCAAGGAGTACCTTGGTTTCTGGGTCAATTCTTCAGAACAGGACATTGAAGGGGTACCTTAGTTCCTGGGTCAATTCATCAGAACAGGACTTTGAAGGGCTATCTTGGTTCATGGGTCAGTTCATCGGAACAGGACATTGAAGGGTTATCTTGGTTTCTGGGTCAATTCATCAGAACGGGACATTGAAGGGCTATCTTGGTTCATGGGTCAGTTCATCAGAACGGGACATTGATGGGGTATCTTGGTTCCTGGGTCAATTCATCAGAACAGGGCATTGAAGGGGTACCTTAGTTTCTGGGTCAATTCACCAGAACAGGACATTGAAGGGTTACCTTGGTTCCTGGGTCAATTCATCAGAACAGGACATTGAAGGGATACTTTGGTTTCTAGGTCAATTCTTTAGAACATGACATTCAAGGAGTACCTTGGTTTCTGGGTCAATTCTTCAGAACAGGACATTGAAGGGGTACCTTAGTTACTGGGTCAGTTCATCAGAACAGGACATTTAAGGGGTACCTTGGTTCCTGGGTCAGTTCATCAGAACAGGACATTGAAGGGGTACCTTGGTTCCTGGGTCAATTCATCAGAACAGGACATTGATGGGGTACCTTGGTTTCTGGGTCAATTCATCAGAACAGGACATTGAAGGGTTACCTTGGTTCCTGTGTCAATTCATCAGAACAGGACATTGAAGGGTTACCTTGGTTCCTGGGTCAATTAATCAGAACAGGACATTGAAGGTCTATCTTGGTTCTGGGTCAATTCATCAGAACAGGACATTGAAGGGTTATCTTGGTTCATGGGTCAGTTCATCGTAACAGGACATTGAAGGGTTATCTTGGTTTCTGGGCCAGTTCATCGGAACAGGACATTGAAGGGCTATCTTGGTTCATGGGCCAGTTCATCGGAACAGGACATTGAAGGGTTACCTTGGTTCCTGGGTCAATTCATCAGAACAGGACATTGAAGGGATACTTTGGTTTCTAGGTCAATTCTTTAGAACATGACATTCAAGGAGTACCTTGGTTTCTGGGTCAATTCTTCAGAACAGGACATTGAAGGGGTACCTTAGTTCCTGGGTCAGTTCATCAGAACAGGACATTAAAGGGGTACCTTGGTTTCTAGGTCAATTCTTTAGAACATGACATTCAAGGAGTACCTTGGTTTCTGGGTCAGTTCATCAGAACAGGACATTTAAGGGGTACCTTGGTTCCTGGGTCAATTCATCAGAATGAGTGGAGTGTGGGGATGTTGGAACGGTTCCCGTTAGTTGAGAAATGTTGAAATTGTGCAAGTTCGAAAAATGGCCTATTCCTTTTCCATGGGGAAAACGGTCTTGTATAACCGGGAATTCTGGGTAATCTGGGATATATGATTTTTTTGGTGTAGAATGAATTTGATATTGACCCTTGGCAATAAAGTCTGTGCTATATTATCTCTAGAACATAGAGGTGTGAGATGATGTCAGGGTAAAGAAGGACCTGTTTCTGAGGTCATACTGTACAGTAGCAGGATTACCTCACACCCTCTCAGACGCTCCTTCATCTTTATCACCACGCTGGTCTTTGGCTCCTGAGGTCACTTATCTTCTCCTCTGCTCCTCTCCGACTATTTAGTGAAGGCCTTTAGAACCGAGGAACACACCTAAAACCGAACACGCTCGTAACCCAGAACATTCAAATCAATGTCGGCCTTTGAAACTAATTGAAATCAGTTGACCGTATTTTCTGGACTATAGAGCGCACCGACTACATTTTAGAAGTAAAAAATATTTGACATAAAGAAGCCGCACCGGTCGCAGATATATATGTTGTGAAATGAGTTATTTGCACAGAAATATTCTGTAATTGTTTATTCACATACCTTAATTGTTTCCAAATGGTGTCTGTAACAGGCATACTTGCCAACCTTGAGACCTCCGATTTCGGGAGGTGTGGGGAGGGGGTGGGCGTGGTCGGGGTGGGACGGGGGCGTGGTTGGGGGCGTGGCTAAACGGGGAGGAGTATATTTACAGCTAGAATTCACCAAGTCAAGTATTTTATATATATATATATATATATATATATATATATATATATATGAAATACTTGACGTTCAGTGATATCTAGCTATATATATATATATACATATATATATATATATATATATATATATATATATATATATATATATATATATATATATATATATATATATATATAAAATAAATACTTGAATTTCAGTGTTCATTTATTTACACATATTTATTTTATTATATATGTATATATTTATATATATATATATATATATTTATTTTTTTAATTATATATATGGGACGGCGTGGCGCAGTGGAAGAGTGGCCGTGCGCGACCCGAGGGTCCCTGGTTCAATCCCCACCTAGTACCAACCTCGTCATGTCCGTTGTGTCCTGAGCAAGACACTTCACCCTTGCTCCTGATGGGTGCTGGTTAGCGCCTTGCATGGCAGCTCCCTCCATCAGTGTGTGAATGTGTGTGTGAATGGGTAAATGTGGAAGTAGTGTCAAAGCGCTTTGAGTACCTTGAAGGTAGAAAAGCGCTATACAAGTACAACCCATTTATCATTTATTTATATATATATATATATATATATATATATATATATATATATATATATATATATATATTAGAGATGCGCGGATAGGCAATTTATTTCATCCGCAACCGCGTCAGAAAGTCGTCAACCATCCGCCATCCACCCGATGTAACGTTTGATCAGAACTGCACCCGCCCGCCATCCGCCCGATCTAATATAGATGATGCAAGGCATTAGTGAGCCTGCCAACTACTCCGGTTTTCCCGTAATTCGTACGGTTTTCATCAACCTATTCCGGGTTTTTCATTAATTAAAAAAAAAAAAAAAGGGTGAAAACTACGCGAATTGCACCTTGTGCAGACAAGATTTTTCGATCGGACACGGAGGAATTAGCGATGTAAAAGACCACGTTGGGACAAAAAAACACAAGTCTAATGCCGTTGCTAGCGATACAAGTGGAAAAACTTTCAATGTTTTTCGTCGCCCAAACAGATTCTTTGGATGTGATAAATGCCGAAGTTTTATTTACGGAGGCAATAATTGAGCATGGACTTCCAATCGCACTGGCTGATCACATGGGACAGTTAAATGTTTGTAATGCAACCTTTAAAAATCATTACGCGGTGATCGCGGTCCCAAAAATAAACTTTTCTTGCATGATAATGTCCAGAAAAATTCGCTTTATATTACTATAGAGTCCTTTTAACGAATGAGTTTGATGGTTTATCACAAACCTTAAATGAAAGAAGTCCTTTGTTCTCCTGCACCATGGCCTTGCTTCGTGTTTGGTGCGCAAGCTTTATAACCTCACTGAGGTTATAAAGCTTTTGCCTGTTAAAGAAAGGAGACTGATCCAATGCAGCACAGACTTTCGCGTGCCACGCTGTCACGACCCAGACGCACACCAGTGCGCAATCATATGGGAGCCGCGCTGAGCGCACCTCCAAGCGCGTCTCGCTGCCGGCGACGGCCGGGTATATGGGCCCGACGCTCCAGCGCCATCCATTTTCAGGGCTAGTTGATTCGGCAGGTGGGTTGTTACACACTCCTTAGCGGGTTCCGACTTCCATGGCCACCGTCCTGCTCTCTATATCAACCAGGGTGAGCCCCACCCCTTTCGTGAGCGCACTGCGCGCGGAGTGACCCCTGTTACGCGCCCCCGGCAACAGGGGTGGCGGGCAGGTAAGCTGCGCGGGCGGAGCGCGCGGAGTGACCCCTGTTACGAGCCCCCGGCCACGGGGGTGGCGGGCAGGTAAGCTGCTGCGCGTGACGCTGGCCGCGGCGAAGGCGGACGAGGCGGGGTGTCGGTGCGGTGGGCGCGGTGGTGACCCTGGACGTGCGTCGGGCCCTTCTCGCAGATCGCCTCAGCTACGGCTCCCGGTGGGGCCCTCTCGGGGGAAGGGGCCTCGGTCCCGGACCCCGGCGAGGCGTCCCTTCTCCGCTCCGTAAAAGTGTCCATCTCTTTTCTTTTTTTTTCTTCTGTTGTGGCATATGCAGCAGGTGCCTGCTCGTTTTTCGTATGTGGGTAACAACATTTAACTATGTATATATATTTCCCAATTGGTTTAACTGCCACCCGCAAAAAAAATAAATAAAAAAATAAAAATATATATATATCTAATTAATCCACCCGACCCGACCCGCGTGCGGATAAAATCTTATTTTTTTAAATTTCATCCGCCCGATCCGCGGATAATCCGCGGACTCCGCGGTTGTGTCCGCAAACCGCGCATCTCTAATATATATATATATATATATATATATATATTTATATATATATATATATATATATATATACATATATAAAATAAATACTTGAATTTCAGTGTTCATTTATTTACACATATACACACACATAACACCCATCTACTCATTGTTGAGTTAAGGGTTGAATTGTCTATCCTTGTTCTATTCTCTGTCACTATTTTTCGAACCATGCTGAACACCCTCTCTGATGACGCATTGCTGTGTGGCACGCACAAAAGTGCTTTCATCAAATGCACTAGATGGCAGTATTGTCCTGTTTAAGAGTGTCACAACATTGCTGTTTACGGCAGACGAACTGCTTTACGGTATACAAAAAAAGTGACTGCTGTTGTTGTGTGTTGTTGCCGCGCTGGGAGGACGTTAATGAAACTGCCTAACAATAAACCCACATAAGAAACCAAGAACTCGCCCTCCATCATTCTATAGTTATAACGTGATTGGGCAGGTACGCTTTTTTTTATATTGTGGAGGACCTGAGTCCGCCTGAATTTCGGGAGATTTTCGGGAGAAAATTTGTCCCGGGAGGTTTTCGGGAGAGGCGCTGAATTTCGGGAGTCTCCCGGAAAATCCGGGAGGGTTGGCAAGTATGGTAACAGGGCAGTAAAACGGCTGATCAAACAAAACAAAAGTCTCCAATCAGCTAAACCCGACTCAATAACTCCACGGTGAATTTACTGAGGAATTTGTGAATGTAAAACAATACAAAAATAATGCCGTTGGCTTTGCATAGTAGAGTTTTAACTTGCACTTACAGATGTAGCGACCAACTGTAGTTACTGACAGTGGTTTTCTGAATGTTCCTGAGCCCATGTGGCGATATCCTTTACACACTGATGTGGCTTTTTGATGCAGTACCGCCCGAGGGATCCAAGGTGCGTAATATCATGGCTCACGTGCAGTGATTTCTCCAGATTCTCTGAACCTTTTGATGATATTACGGAGCATAGATGGTGAAATCCCTAAATTCCTTGTTGAGAAATGTTGTTCTTAAACAATTTGCTCAGGCATTTGTTGACAAAGTGGTGACCCTCGCCCCGTCCTTGTTTGTGAACGACTGAGCATTTCACGGAAGCTGCTTTTATACCCAATCATGGCACCCACCTGTTACCAATTAGCCTGTTCACCTGTGGGATGTTCCAAATAAGTCTCTGATGAGCGTTCCTCAACTGTCTTTTTTGCCACTTGTGGCAGCTTTTTTCAAACATGTTGCAGGCATTAAATTCCAAATGAGCTAATATTTGTCATGTTTGTGTAATCATGTTTTGTTTTAAGTCATGTTTTGTTTAGTTTCTGGCTTTTCACTCCCTTGTCTTGTTTGCATGATTACCCATTAGTTTCACCTGTTCCACGTTTGGACTCATTGTGCACTCTTGTTTGTCACCATAGCAACCATTAGTTTTCACCTGTCACATCACGCACCTGTTTCACGTTTTGAGTCACGCACCTGCTTTCACTAATCATGTCCATAGTATTTAAGTTCATTCATTTTCTGTTGTTCGTCCTGACGACCACAACACATTTATGCTCTGTCCATTCCTTCCATGTCAATTCTTCAAGCAACTATTTTTGTCCAAGCCAAGTAAGTTTTTGTTCCATATTTATAGTCTTTTTGGTTTCATAGTTTGTTCTCCGCCATTGTGCGTGTTTTTTGTTTGTACTTTTTTGCTATAGTCTTTTGGTTTCATAGTTTATTCTCCGCCACTGTGCGCGCTTTCATTTATTCCTTTTTTTGATAATAATAAATCATGTACCTTCATTCCCGTCTCGCACGAGCCAACTTTCCGTTGCATCCTGGAAAAGCACACACCCCCGGACCAAGTCATGACAATATTTGCAAAAAATAGCAAAGTTTCTCAGTGTGAACATGAAATATCTTGTCTTTGCAGTCTATTCATGTGAATATAAGTTGAAAAGGATTTGCAAATCATTGTTTTTATTTAGCATTCACACAACGTGACTACTTCATTGCTTTTTGGGTGTTGTCCTTGCCTGAGTCCTATGTTGACGTGCAGCAATTGCATGCACTTCTGCTTGTTTGGCACGGACTCACAAAAAAAACCTTAAACCTAGAAAGCCAGCTGGCTCAGGTAAGTTGGAGCCGCTCTTTTTAAAGTTAGCAGCTGAAATTATAGCTGAACCACTGACTCACATTTTTAACCTTACTCTAATTTCAAATGATATCCCTTTGGATTGGAAATCTGCCCCTTGTAATCCCCCTATTAAAAGGAGGTGACCCTAGTAATCTAAATAATTACAGACCGATCTCTAAACTCTCTGTTCTGGCAAAAGTGCTTGAATCCCTTATAATTGAACAGATAAAAGACTTTTTGGACACCAATTTTATTCTGTCACCATTTCAGTCAGGTTTTCGTAGAAATCACAGTACTGTTACTGCTGCTATGAAGTTTATAAATGATGTAACTGAAGCTCTTGACAAGAAGCAGTGCTGTCTGTCCCTCTTTATTGACTTTTCAAAGGCATTTGATACTGTTGATCATGTCATTTTAATCAAACGTCTTTCAGCTATTGGTTTTTCTCAGCAAGCAGTTGGATGGTTTGCAAATTACCTCACAAGTAGAACTCAGGCTGTTCAGATGGTTCAGAAGGTTCCTCCTCGGACGTACTGCAAGTGAAAAAGGGTGTCCCTCAAGGTTCTGTGTTGGGCCCCTTATTATTCACTATTTACATAAATAATCTTGGACAGAATATTCCGAACTCAACTTTCCATTTCTATGCTGATGATACTGTCATATACTGCACAGCACCCACTCTTGCTGAGGCTTTTAAATATCTACAACATGCATTTGACAGAGTACAAGAACAACTTTGCTATCTTCAACTGGTTTTAAATGCAGAGAAAACAAAGTGTATGCTCTTTACCAGAGGTGGGACCAAGTCATTGTTTTGCAAGTCACAAGTAAGTCTCAAGTCTTTGCCCTCAAGTCCGAGTCAAGTCCCGAGTCAAAACAGGCAAGCCCCGAGTCAAGTCCAAAGTCAAGACTGGAAAGTCTCAAGTCAAGTCCTAAGTCCTGCATTTTGAGTTTCGAGTCCTTTCAAGTCGTTTTAACCACAGACTAATATATTAACACAGATTGTGTATGCTTTTCAAACGCTGTATTTATTTATTAAAACAAGTGCATTTTAAATTGCAGGAAAGAAAATTGTGCACTTTATAATAGCACTATTAACCAGTCATTTTAAACATTAACTTATTCCTTTACAGAACAAACACATTGAAAAATAAAGTGCAAATGTACTTATTTGTACAAAAGTGTTAACATTGAAAAAACATGACATATACGTGAACATAACAAAAAAGTTGTACTTTTTATATGTCAGGGCCCTATGCTGCATTGCATCTGCAAAAGACCAAATTAGCCAAGAGTCTGTCAGTCATTTGTGCACGATGGGGGCGTAGTATGATGCCACCATGGCTGAAAACTCGCTCCACTGGAGCACTGGAGGCAGGCACTGCCAAGACTCTCATGGCCACTCGGAACAGTGAAGGAAGAGTCTTCATGCTCAATGCCCAGAACAAAAGGGGGGAGAGAGTTTTTTTGGGGTTGGTGCACTACTTGTAAGTGTATCTTGTGTTTTTTATGTTGATTTAATTTAAAAAAATAAAATAAAATAAAAATAAAAACATTTCTTGTGCGGCCCGATACCAATCGATCCACGGACCAGTACCGGGCCGCAGCCCGGTGGTTGGGGACCACTGAGGTAAACAACCAACAGTATGTCAGAAAGCTAGCTAAAACGGTACACTTATTCATAATATAGTATACATTTTAACTGACCTTTATTTTACTATTTTTGTCTTTTTTTTAGGTGGCTAAAATACGCGGTGCTGCTGACCGCCGTCTAACGTTACGTGTGATATATTGACTAACGTAACCCTGCTTAAAAAAATCACTGAACAAAAAGTATGAATAAGGTAGTGAACTGCAACAGATTCCCGTGTTTGCAATAACGTTATAACGTTAGCAGTGAGTTTACAGCCTCACTGATTTAACTACACAGCAAATAAAAGTCACGTTACTTAGCCAATAAACGTTATCTTACATTCAAAACTTACCGTTCTTTGTGCAACTTCAAATGCCGGACGAAGTTGGAAGTTGTTGCCTCTCCATCAGTCATTTTGGAACCGCATGTGTTGCATACTGCAAACCGTTTTGTGTTGACCACCTCGTAATTTTTATACCCAAACGAAATTATTTTAGGCATCATTTTTTGTTCACTGGCGTGTGGTTTGGACATGTCTTCTTCGTTGGTTGTCCTGCAATTTGATTGGATGAATGCTGTGTGATGAAAACAAAGCAGATCTAATTTGATTGGCTGTTGTACTGAGAGCACACCAGCTGACACACGCAACGCTGATAGACAAGTACACAATGAAAAATACGGAGCGCTCCCGAATAACTTTTTCATCTTTGGGTTTTGGGGAAAGTAGCAAGTCATGTCAAGTCATGTCAATTCAAAAGGCTCAAGTCCAAGTGAAGTCACAAGTCATTGATGTTAAAGTCTAAGTCGAGTTGCAAGTCTTTTTACATTTTGTCAAGTCGAGTCTAAAGTCATCAAATTCATGACTCGAGTCTGACTCGAGTCCAAGTCATGTGACTCGAGTCCACACCTCTGTTAACTGGACATCTTTATGTGCTCGACGCCTCAATCATTGGTATGTTTTCATCTACAAAACCATTCTGGGTATCACCCCATCTTATCTGTCTTGTCTTTTAACAAAGAAACAAGGAAGTCACAATCTTCGTTCAACGAATGTTCTGCAATTTGTCGTCCCCAAAGTAAGAACTGAACTGGGCAAGAAAGCATTTAGGTTTTCAGCACCGAAGGCTTATAATAACCTACAATCGAACATTAAACTTCAAACCCTTGTTACGTTGAATGAGTTTAAAGCTTCTGTGAAAGGACTGCCTTCTACCTTGTCTGTATGCACATGTGTCATGTGAGCAAGTTTTAATGTTGATGTTTTATGTGTTGTTTACTGTTTTTAATGCAACCTTGCTGCTGCCCTCTTGGCCAGGTCTCCCTTGGAAAAGAGATCTTTGATCTCAATGGGATTTTACCTGGTTAAATAAAGGCTAATAAACAGCTCACAATGATGGTAATTTGCAAGAAAAAGAGCAAAAGCGGTAATTCACATCATCTTTTAGGCCAAATATGAGATTGTGCATGAATGGCCGGCGTGGTGTCACCTAAAGACGGACTTCCAGGCGGCAGTGGCTGCTTTCCACCGTGGCGATAATTACGCTGCTTGAAGCTGCACACGCACGCACATTAAAAGCTTGTCTGTTTGACAGCGGGGATTAGCGAGGAGCGGTGCAGCTAATGCTCAGTAACGAGGCATCCAGCTTATCGCCCACAGAATCGTGCGTGTCAGAGAGCGGTAAATTAGTGTGCGACTCTCAGCTTTAATTGCTTCCCCACATGCCTCAAGTTTCGGACTGAACGCTATCCGCTACGTTCTGCACGGTCGAGAGTTGTGTTTAGGTACAAAAAATATATATATATAAGGAAGTTTGGTTCTTATCTGCACACGGTTGCCATGGTAACAGGCTGTGCGGGGGCTGCGGCGCTGCACACATCTCACCAATCTCACTGAGTTGATGAGGAGAGAGAAGGCGAGCGGAGGTGAGGCTAGTGCCACCGAGTCCACTGCTCACTTTGTTGCCCAACACATGTGCGACCTTCTCTTTTCTCCCAGCTGTTGCCTCCATGGACTTGATGTTGTTACCATGAAGGATGTTTATGTTTATGTTGTTTATATTTTTTTTAATCTATTTTCATTTATTTATTTGTATTTTATTTATGTTTAATAATAAAACAAATAATACAAAAAAAAGTATATATATTTTTAAACTAAAATACAGCTGAGGGGATTATAATGAGAGGAAAGTTACATTTGTATTAATTTGTATTTTTATCTATTTTCATTTATTTTATTTTATTCATATTCAATAATAAAACTAATAATTGCAATATATTATATATATATATATTAATATATATATATATATATATATATATATATATATATTTTTTTTTTTTTTTTTAATTATTATTATTTTTTAAATTAAAATATAGCTGAGGGGATTATAATCAGAGGAATGTTACATTTGTATTTATTTTTTATTTTTATTTATTTTATTTTATTCATATTGAAAAATAAAACCAATAACTACACAAAAAAACAATATATATATATATATATATATATATATATATATATATATATATATATATATATATATATATATATATATATATATATATATATATATGTATATATATATTGCAATTATTTGTTTTATTATTGAATATGAATAAAATAAAATAAATGACAATAGATACAAATATTTTTATTTTATTTTATGTTGGGTTTTTTTAATTAAAACATAGCTGAGGGGATTAAAATCAGAGGAAGGGTACATTTTTGATCTATTTTTATTTATTCATATTCAATAGTAAAACTAAAAATTGTAAATATATATATATATATATATATATATTTAAAATTAATTATAATATATAATTATAATCAGAGGAAGGCTACATTTGTATTTATTTTTATTTTTTTATCTATTTCAACTCATTTGATTAATATTTAATAATAAAGCAAATAATTACAAAAATGTTTTAATAAAAATATAGCTGAGGGGATTCTAATCAGAGGAAGGTTACATTTGTATTTATTTTTAATTTTTATTTATTTTATTTTATTCATATTGAAAAATAAAACCAATAACTACACAAAAAAACAATACATATATATATATATATATATATATATATATATATATATATATATATATATATATATATATATATATATATATATTGCAATTATTTGTTTTATTATTGAATATGAATAAAATAAAATAAATGAATATAGATAAAAATAAATGTTGTTTTATTTTATGGTTGTTTTTTTTTTAATTAAAACATAGCTGAGGGGATTAAAATCAGAGGAAGGGTACATTTTTGTTTAGTTTTTATTTATTTTGATCTATTTTTATTTATTCATATTCAATAGTAAAACTAATAATTGTAAATATATAGATATACATATATACTGTATATATATTTAAAATTAAAATACAGCTGAGGGGATTATAATTAGAGGAAGGCTACATTTGCATTTATTTTTTATTTTTATCTATTTCAACTCGTTTTATTAATATTTAATAATAAAGCAAATAATTACAAAAATGTTTTTAATAAAAATATAGCTGAGGGGATTCTAATCAGAGGAAGGTTACATTTGTATTTATTTTTTATTTTTATTTATTTTATTTTATTCATATTGAATAATAAAACCAATAACTACACAATATATATACATATATATATATTTAATTAAAATATTGTTGAGGAGATTTAAATCAGAGGAAGGGTACATTTTTGTTTAGTTTTTATATTGATGTATTTTTATTTATTTTTATTTATTCATATTCAATAGTAAAACTAATAATTGTAAAATATATATATATATATATATATATATATATATATATATATATATATATATATATATATATATATTTATTTTTTTATTTTATTTTTTTTTATTAAAATACAGCTGAAGGGATTATAATCAGAGGAAGGTTACATTTGTAGTTATTTTTATTTTTTATCTATTTTATTTCATTTCATATTTTAATAACAAAACAATATTGTTTGTTTTGATTAAAATATATCTGAGGGGATTCTAATCAGAGGAAGCTTACATTTCAAATAAAAATGTTTGCATGATGCGAAAAGTGATAGCAAAAAAGCAGTTAGTGAAGTAAATATTAATAAGAGGCACTTGGGGATAGTTTGATTGGCAGCGCTAAATTGGCCTTAGTGTGTGAACGTGAGTGTGCATGGTGCACATGTGCAGCTGGGATAGGCTCCAGCACCCCCCGCCACCCCGTAAGGGACAAGCGCTAGAAAATGGATTAATGGATGGATATTTTTCTCCTGGTCTTGATAGGTCATAAATAAATAAAAAATATATTGAGTGATACAAAACCCTTATATCATGATACAGTTTTTAGCCGTATCGCCTCGCTGGAAATGAGAAGTCCACACTTTCTGGTCTCTGTGCCCACCTTCCCCTGTCAGGGTGTGGACCCCCAGGTCACGGCACCACGGAAATGACAAGAAGTATAAAACAAGGTCTGATGGTGGCAGACAGTCGTCCACATGCAGGAGAAAATGAGTTTGTTTCTCCAGGGGCCGACGCACACAGAGGACATTGATAGAGGAAGAAGGGGAGGGAGGACAGAAGTCAAAGCAAAAGGGAAAAAAGGAGGACAGGAAAAGAAATGTGTTGCTGAAGGGAAGGAAGAGAAACTGAATGAAGATTGTTGTCTTCAGCTGGGAAAAGAGAATGTTGTCATTCACATCAACTGCCATTTATTTATTTATTTCTATTTTTGTATAGTAGTGTATATACTTATTTTTATAAACATTATTTATTGTATAGTAGTGCACATACTTATTTTTATAAACATTATTTATTGTATAGTAGTGCACATACTTATTTTTATAAACATTATTTATTGTATAGTAGTGCACATACTTATTTTAATAAACATTATTTATTGTATAGTAGTGCACATACTTATTTTTATAAACATTATTTATTGTATAGTCGTGCACATACTTATTTTTATAAACATTATTTATTTTATAGTAGTGCACATACTTATTTTTATAAACATTATTTATTGTATAGTCGTGCACATACTTATTTTATAAACATTATTTATTTTATAGTAGTGCACATACTTATTTTTATAAACATTATTTATTGTATAGTCGTGCACATACTTATTTTTATAAACATTATTTATTGTATAGTAGTGCACATACTTATTTTTATAAACATTATTTATTGTATAGTAGTACACATACTTATTTTTATAAACATTATTTATTGTATAGTAGTGCACATACTTATTTTTAAAAACATTATTTATTGTATAGTAGTGCACATACTTATTTTTATAAACATTATTTATTGTATAGTAGTGCACATACTTATTTTTATAAACATTATTTATTGTATAGTAGTGCACATACTTATTTTTATAAACATTATTTATTGTATAGTAGTGCACATACTTATTTTTATAAACATTATTTATTGTATAGTCGTGCACATACTTATTTTTATAAACATTATTTATTGTATAGAAGTGCACATACTTATTTTTATAAACATTATTTCTTGTATAGTAGTGCACATACTTATTTTAATAAACATTATTTATTGTATAGTAGTGCACATACTTATTTTTATAAACATTATTTATTGTATAGTAGTGCACATACTTATTTTTATAAACATTATTTATTGTATAGTAGTGCACATACTTATTTTTATAAACATTATTTATTGTATAGTAGTGCACATACTTATTTTTAAAAACATTATTTATTGTATAGTAGTGCACATACTTATTTTTATAAACATTATTTATTGTATAGTAGTGCACATACTTATTTTTAAAAACATTATTTATTGTATAGTAGTGCACATACTTATTTTTATAAACATTATTTATTGTATAGTAGTGCACATACTTATTTTTATAAACATTATTTATTGTATAGTCGTGCACATACTTATTTTTATAAACATTATTTATTGTATAGTCGTGCACATACTTATTTTTATAAACATTATTTATTGTATAGTAGTGCACATACTTATTTTTATAAACATTATTTATTATATAGTAGTGCACATACTTATTTTTATAAACAAATAGGAACATAACATTTACTGTCCATTACGCATCTTAAACATCCTCAATTTTTCTTTACATTTGTTACATTATCGTATTTTTCGGACCAAAGAGTATATAAGCCACACCCACTACATTTTAAAGGAAATATATTTTCTCCATATATTAGCCGCCACAAATATATACGTTGTGAAATGAGTTATTTACACAAAGATTTTGTAGATGTTAATTGTTTCCAAACAGTGTCTGTAACTCGGCAGTAAAACGGCCGATCAAACAAAACAGAAGTCATTAGCATATTAGCTCATGCTAACAACGCTTGCTTGATTACATTATGATAGCAGGTACAAATATGCATGAAAACACTCCTACAGACATCACTCATGGGGCGCTTTAGTAAGTAAGAATTGTTTTAGTTATATTGTAAAACTTACAAACGTTGCTTGGGGTGATGATTGAAGAATCTATACGAGTAGAAACGCTATGGACGGCTGGAAGACGCAACGACACCTCTACTTCCGGTTGAGAGCTCGAAACCACAGGTGTCAAACTCAAGGCCCGGGGGCCAGTTCTGGCCCGCCACATCATTTTAAGGGGCCTGGAAAAAATGGGTTTCAATTAAATACATTTTTCTTTGTTTTTTTTTTACTAAATGCATTCGTTCTTTCAATTTTGACAGAAAAAAATGCATATTTTATGCTTAAATATTATCTGATCATGCCAATTATTTAAAAAAAAACTACAAATGGGTTAATTGATAGATAAACCCTACAAATGGGTTATTTGATAAAAGACCCCTACAAATGGGTTATTTGATAAAAGACAAATTAGTTATTTGATTATTTTTTTAAACTAAAAATGGGTTATTAGATTTTTTTTTTAAACCTACAATGGGTAATTTGATTTAAAAAAAAACCAACTAAAATGGGTTATTTGATAAAAGACCCCTACAAATGGGTTATTTGATAAAAAAAAAAACCTACAAATGAGTTATTTGATTAAAAAAAAAAACTATAAATGGGTTATTTGATAATAATAACAACTACAATGGGTTATTTGATAATAAAAACAACTACAATGGGTTATTTGATAAAAGACCCTACAAATGGGTTATTTGATATTTTTTTTAAAAACCTACAAATGGGTTATTTGATAGATAAACCCTACAAATGGGTTATTTGATAAAAGACCCCTACAAATGTTTTTTTTTTTTTTTTTTTAAACCTACAAATGGGTTATTTGATAGATAAACCCTACAAATGGGTTATTTGATAAAAGACCCCTACAAATGGGTTATTTGATAAAAGACAAATTAGTTATTTGATTATTTTTTTAAACTAAAAATGGGTTATTTGATAACATACCCCTACAAATGGGTTACTAGATTTTTTTTTTTAAACCTACAATGGGTAATTTGATTTAAAAAACCCCAACTAAAATGGGTTATTTGATAAAAGACCCCTACAAATGGGTTATTTGATTTAAAAAAAAAACCCTACAAATGAGTTATTTGATTAAAAAAAATAACTATAAATGGGTTATTTGATAATAAAAACAACTACAATGGGTTATTTGATAATAAAAACAACTACAATGGGTTATTTGATAAAAGACCCCCAAAAATGGGTAATTTGATTTTTTTTAAAACAACTAAAATGGGTTATTTGATAAAAGACCCCTACAAATGGGTTATTTGATTTAAAAAAAAAACCCTACAAATGAGTTATTTGATTAAAAAAATAACTATAAATGGGTTATTTGATAATAAAAACAACTACAATGGGTTATTTGATAAAAGACCCCTAAAAATGGGTTATTTGATGAAAAAAACAACCTACAAATGGGTTATTTGATAGAAAAACCCTACAAATGGGTTATTTGATTTTTTTTTTTTTAAAAACCTACAAATGGGTTATTTGATAGATAAACCCTACAAATGGGTTATTTGATAAAAGACCCCTACAAATGGGTTATTTGATATAAGACAAATTAGTTATTTGATTATTTTTTTAAACTAAAAATGGGTTATTTGATAACATACCCCTACAAATGGGTTACTAGATTTTTTTTTTTTTTAAACCTACAATGGGTAATTTGATTTAAAAAAAAACAACTAAAATGGCTTATTTGATAAAAGACCCCTACAAATGGGTTATTTGATTTAAAAAAAAAACCTACAAATGAGTTATTTGATTAAAAAAAACAACTATAAATGGGTTATTTGATAATAAAAACAACTACAATGGGTTATTTGATAATAAAAACAACTACAATGGGTTATTTGATAAAAGACCCCTAAAAATTGGTTATTTGATGAAAAAAAAAACCTACAAATGGGTTATTTGATAGAAAAACCCTACAAATGGGTTATTTGATTTATTTTTTTTAAAACCTACAAATGGGTTATTTGATAGATAAACCCTACAAATGGGTTATTTGATAAAAGACCCCTACAAATGGGTTATTTGATAAAAGACAAATTGGTTATTTGATTATTTTTTTAAACTAAAAATGGGTTATTTGATAACATACCCCTACAGATGGGTTATTTGATTAAAAAAAAAACCTACAAATGAGTTATTTGATAAAAAAACAAAACTATAAATGGGTTATTTGATAATAAAAAACAACTACAATGGGTTATTTGATAATAAAAACAACTACAATGGGTTATTTGATAAAAGACCCCTAAAAATTGGTTATTTGATGAAAAAAACAACCTACAAATGGGTTATTTGATAGAAAAACCCTACAAATGGGTTATTTGATTTTTTTTTTTAAACCTACAAATGGGTTATTTGATAAAAGACCCCTACACATGGGTTATTTGATTTAAAAAAAAACTTACAAATGAGTTATTTGATAAAAAAATAACTATAAATGGGTTATTTGATAATAAAAACAACTACAATGGGTTATTTGACAATAAAAACAACTACAATGGGTTATTTGATAAAAGACCCCTAAAAATGGGTTATTTGATGAAAAAAACAACCTACAAATGGGTTATTTGATAGAAAAAGCCTACAAATGGGTTATTTGATTTTTTTTTTTAAAAACCTACAAATGGGTTATTTGATAGATAAACCCTACAAATGGGTTATTTGATTATTTTTTTAAACTAAAAATGGGTTATTTGATAACATACCTCTACAAATGGGTTATTTGATTTTTTTTTTAAAAACCTACAATGGGTAATTTGATTTTTTTTTAAAACAACTAAAATGGGTTATTTGATAAAAGACCCCTACACATGGGTTATTTGATTAAAAAAAAAAACCCTACAAATGAGTTATTTGATAAAAAATAACTATAAATGGGTTATTTGATAATAAAAACAACTACAATGGGTTATTTGATAATAAAAACAACTACAATGGGTTATTTGATAAAAGACCCCTAAAAATTGGTTATTTGATGAAAAAAACAACCTACAAATGGGTTATTTGATAGAAAAACCCTACAAATGGGTTATTTGATTTTTTTTTTTAAACCTACAAATGGGTTATTTGATAAAAGACCCCTACACATGGGTTATTTGATTTAAAAAAAAACTTACAAATGAGTTATTTGATAAAAAAATAACTATAAATGGGTTATTTGATAATAAAAACAACTACAATGGGTTATTTGATAATAAAAACAACTACAATGGGTTATTTGATAAAAGACCCCTAAAAATGGGTTATTTGATGAAAAAAACAACCTACAAATGGGTTATTTGATAGAAAAAGCCTACAAATGGGTTATTTGATTTTTTTTTTTAAAAACCTACAAATGGGTTATTTGATAGATAAACCCTACAAATGGGTTATTTGATTATTTTTTTAAACTAAAAATGGGTTATTTGATAACATACCTCTACAAATGGGTTATTTGATTTTTTTTTTAAAAACCTACAATGGGTAATTTGATTTTTTTTTAAAACAACTAAAATGGGTTATTTGATAAAAGACCCCTACACATGGGTTATTTGATTAAAAAAAAAAACCCTACAAATGAGTTATTTGATAAAAAATAACTATAAATGGGTTATTTGATAATAAAAACAACTACAATGGGTTATTTGATAATAAAAACAACTACAATGGGTTATTTGATAAAAGACCCCTAAAAATGGGTTATTTGACGAAAAAAAACAACCTACAAATGGGTTATTTGATAGAAAAACCCTACAAATGGGTTATTTGATTTTTTTTAAACTACAAATGGGTTATATGATAGAAAAACCCTACAAATGGGTCATTTGATTTTTTTTTTTTAAAACCTACAAATGGGTTATATAATAGAAAAACCCTATAAATGTGTTATTTGATTTAAAAAAAAACTACAAATGGGTTATTTGATTAAAAAAAACTATAAATGGGTTATTTGATAGAAACCACCTACAAATGGGTTATTTGATTTTAAAAAAAAACTACAAATGAGTTATTTGATTAAAAAATAAACTATAAATGGGTTACTTAATAGAAAAACCCTATAAATGTGTTATTTGATAAAAGACCCCTACAAATGGGTTGTTTGACTCTTTATTGGCGCACAGACGCTCCTCACAGGTGCTTTGCATCCATTGACTGCCTCACACCTGCTGCACCATCTGTGCTTCAGGGAGGAACCGTCAACCCACAAAGTAGTCAAATTGCAGAGCTGGGTCACAAGTTGTAGCTCACTGTTCATGTGGATTCCTTCTAGAAGCCCATGACTTCATTTAACCTCCATCACCTCGCTCGGAGGGCGTGTTTGTCATTTGTATTTTGGACGTTCAAATATGAAGTCAGGATCCAACCCAGACCGTGTCTAACAGATCAACCCAGACCGTGTCTAACAGAAAAACCTGCTTGTGTGTAGTCATAGTGTGTACTTTGTGACCACACACTGAGTACCAACACAAGACTCTTTCACACTGACAACAACAGTCCAGCACACATTTGTCTGTTCATTTCACACAGAACTAGGGTTGTGCGGTATACCAGTACTAATAAACTTCTGCGATACTAATTGATTAGAATTGGTACTATACTGCCTTTAAAAAGTACAGTGTTCCCTCGTTTAATAATAAAAAAACAACCAATAATGGGTTATTTGATAACAGACCCCTACAAATGGGTTATTTGATCAAATTGAAAAAAACCTACAAATGGGTTATTTGATAGAAAAACCCTACAAATGGGTTATTTGATAAAAATAATAAAACCTACAAATGGGTTATTTGATAGAAAAACCCTACAAATGGGTTATTTGATAAAAAAAACTAAAAAAAAATACAAATGGGTTATTTGATAGAAAAACCCTACAAATGGGTTATTTGATAAAATTAAAAAAACCTACAAATGGGTTATTTGATAGAAAAACCCTAGAAATGGGTTATTTGATAAAAATTAAAAAAACCTACAAATGGGTTATTTGATAGAAAAATACTACAAATGGGTTATTTGATAAAAATAAAAATAAACTACAAATGGGTTATTTGATAGAAAAACCCTACAAATTGGTTATTTGATAACAATAAAAATAAACTACAAATGGGTTATTTAATAGAAAAATCCTACAAATGGGTTATTTGATCAAATAAAAAAAACCTACAAATGGGTTATTTGATAGAAAAACCCTACAAATGGGTTATTTGATAAAAATAAAAAAAACCTACAAATGGGTTATTTGATAGAAAAATCCTACAAATGGGTTATTTGATAAAAATAAAAAAAACCTACAAATGTGTTAATTGATAGATAAACCCTACAAATGGGTTATTTGATAAAAGACCCCTACAAATGGGTTATTTGATAACAATAAAAATAAACTACAAATGGGTTATTTAATAGAAAAATCCTACAAATGGGTTATTTGATAAAAATAAAAAAAAACCTACAAATGGGTTATTTGATAGAAAAACCCTACAAATGGGTTATTTGATCAAATTTAAAAAAAAAAAGCCTACAAATGGGTTATTTGATAGAAAAATCCTACAAATGGGTTATTTGATAAAAATAAAAAAAACTACAAATGGGTTATTTGATAGAAAAACCCTACAAATGGGTTATTTGATAAAATTAAAAAAAAAGCCTACAAATGGGTTATTTGATAGAAAAATCCTACAAATGGGTTATTTGATAAAAAAAAAAAAACTACAAATGGGTTATTTGATAGAAAAATCCTACAAATGGGTTATTTGAAAAAAAAAAAAAAAACTACAAATGGGTTATTTGATAGAAAAACCCTACAAATGGGTTATTTGATCAAATTTAAAAAAAACCTACAAATGGGTTATTTGAGAGAAAAATCCTACAAATGGGTTATTTGATCAAATTTAAAAAAAAACTACAAATGGGTTATTTGATAGAAAAACCCTAAAAATGGGTTATTTGATAAAAATAAAAAAAACCTACAAATGGGTTATTTGATAGAAAAATCCTACAAATGGGTTATTTGATAGAAAACTCCTACAAATGGGTTATTTGATTAAAATAAAAAAACCTACGAATGGGTTATTTGATACAAAAACCTTACAAATGGGTTATTTGATAAAATTAAAAAAAACCTACAAATGGGTTATTTAATAGAAAAACCCTACAAATGGGTTATTTGATAAAAATAAAAAACCCTACAAATGGGTTATTTGATAGAAAAACCCTACAAATGGGTTCTTTGATAACATTAAAAAAAAACCTACAAATGGGTTATTTGATAGAAAAACCCTACAAATGGGTTATTTGATAAAAATAAAAAAACTACAAATGGGTTATTTGATAGAAAAACCCTACAAATGGGTTATTTGATAAAAATAAAAATAGACTACAAATGGGTTATTTGATAGAAAAATCCTACAAATGGGTTATTTGATAAAAAAAAACAACCTACAAATGGGTTATTTGATAGAAAAACCCTACAAATGGGTTATTTGATAGAAAAACCCTACAAATGGGCTATTTGATAAAAATAAAAAAAACCTACAAATGGGTTATTTGATAGAAAAACCCTACAAATGGGTTATTTGATAAAATAAAATAAAACTACAAATGGGTTATTTGATAGAAAAACCCTACAAATAGGTTATTTGATGAAAATTTAAAAAAACTAAAAATGGGTTATTTGATAGAAAAACCCTACAAATGGGTTATTTGATCAAATTAAAAAAAAATACAAATGGGTTATTTGATAGAAAAAACCTACAAATGGGTTATTTGATAAAAAATAAAAAAAACCTACAAATGGGTTATTTGATAGAAAAATCCTACAAATGGGTTATTTGATAAAAATAAAAATAAACTACAAATGGGTTATTTGATAGAAAAACCCTACAAATGGGTTATTTGATCAAATTAAAAAAAACCTACAAATGGGTTATTTGATAGAAAAACCCTACAAATGGGTTATTTGATAAAAATAAAAAAACCTACAAATGGGTTATTTGATAGAAAAAAACCTACAAATGGGTTATTTGATAGAAAAATCCTACAAATGGGTTATTTGATAAAATAAAAAAAAACCTACAAATGGGTTATTTGATAGAAAAACCCTACAAATGGGTTATTTGAACAAATTAAAAAACCTACAAATGGGTTATTTGATAGAAAAATCCTACAAATGGGTTATTTGATAAAAATAAAAAAAACTACAAATGGGTTATTTGATAGAAAACCCCTACAAATGGGTTATTTGATAAAAATTTAAAAAAAACCTACAAATGGGTTATTTGATAGAAAAACCCTACAAATGGGTTATTTGATAAAAAATAAAAAAAACCTACAAATGGGTTATTTGATAGAAAAATCCTACAAATGGGTTATTTGATCAAATTAAAAAAAAACTACAAATGGGTTATTTGATAGAAAAACCCTACAAATGGGTTATTTGATAAAAACAAAAAAACCTACAAATGGTTTATTTGATAGAAAAACCCTACAAATGGGTTATTTGATCAAATTAAAAAAACCTACAAATGGGTTATTTGATAGAAAAACCCTACAAATGGGTTATTTGATAAAAATAAAAAAACCTACAAATGGGTTATTTGATAGAAAAACCCTACAAATGGGTTATTTGATAAAATTAAAAAAAATCCTACAAATGGGTTATTTGATCAAATTTAAAAAAAACCTACAAATGGGTTATTTGATAGAAAACCCCTACAAATGGGTTATTTGATAACATTAAAAAAAACTACAAATGGGTTATTTGATAGAAAAACCCTACAAATGGGTTATTTGATAAAAATAAAAAAAAACCTACAAATGGGTTATTTGATAGAAAAATCCTACAAATGGGTTATTTGATAAAAATAAAAAAACCTACAAATGGGTTATTTGATAGAAAAACCCTACAAATGGGTTATTTGATTTAAAAAAAACAACAACCTACAAATGGGTTATTTGATAGGAAAAAAAAAACCTACAAATGGGTTATTTGATAGAAAAACCCTACAAATGGGTTATTTGATTAAAAAAAAACATACAAATGGGTTATTTGATAGAAAAACCCTACACATGGGTTATTTGATCAAATAAAAAAAAACCTACAAATGGGTTATTTGATAGAAAAACCCTACAAATGGGTTATTTGATAAAAATAAAAAAACCTACAAATGGGTTATTTGCTAGAAAAACCCTACAAATGGGTTATTTGATCAAATTAAAAAAAACTACAAATGGGTTATTTGATAGAAAAACCCTACAAATGGGTTATTTGATAAAAATAAAAAAAAACCTACAAATGGGTTATTTGATAGAAAAACCCTACAAATGGGTTATTTGATAAAAATAAAAAAACCTACAAATGGGTTATTTGATAGAATGAACATCAACCGTCAAATAAACTTAGTTCCTGTTTCTTTGTGCTGTTAACTATCTGTCTAGCTGCACACGCTGGGGCAGAATAATGACTTTATTGACAGTAAAACTGATTTGTTTACTTAGTAAATAAGTAAACGCAGTCTCAAAGGAGTATAACCTTTCTAAAGAAACATCTACATTTTGATCTTGAAACCGTGGTAGTTGAGTATCCCTGCTGTGGACCTTTGCTAATGACCTAGAGAGGGCTGATCTTGCACCCGGCCTCACCCGTGTCTCACCTCGGTGTCCCCGCAGTGACGGCTGGGCAGACAGGTACGACGTGACAGACGGCTACGTGAAAGAAGCCGCCGGAGGAATAACCATCAAACTGCAGTCCGCTGACGTGAAGTGGTTCGACGACTACTACCTGAAACTGCGCCCCGACAACAACCACAGGAACCCCTGGTTCACCGAATTCTGGCAGCACCGCTTCCACTGTCGCCTGAAGGGTCACCCGCAGGAGAGCAGCAAGTACAACCGCACCTGTAGCAGTAAGTGTGTTTTATTCACTATTATGTCGTCATTTTATTCAAAAACAGCAATACTATAAAGCACCCGTGTCAAACTCAAGGCTCGGGGGCCAGATCTGTCATTATTTGGTACAACACCTTAACAAAACAGCTTACAGGTTACAAAATGGTATGACACATACGTGCACCAAGTAAGCATAGAGATGGCCTAAAAAAAATGTTTTTTCATTTTTTATTAATTCATCAAAAAAAAAAAAATTATAATAATTTAGATTTTTTTGCATTTTGAAGGAACTTATATTCGATTTTTGTGTTTATCTGGAAAAACGTAATCCATGAAAGGAAAACTGGCACAAAATCCAACGTTATGGCAACATTTTAACGACATTTAATTTAATGAAAATATCAAATTTAATGACATTTTAATGGAAATCAATCCATCAATAATGGCAATTATAATGGATATCAGCCCAGAAAAAAACAAATCAGCCTTTTTTTCCCCCCTTTTTAAAAAAAAAAAATTTTTAAGCAATATATAGTTATGATCTCATGGCAAAAGTGCAATTTCAATGCATTTATGGGAGGAAAACAATTTATTTGAAAATGTATTATTGAAAATGTATTATTTTAGCAATTGATTAATCAATTTATCCTTCGATTAATCGATTAATCGGTCTATTAATCCGTTAATCCTTCGATTGATCGATTAATCTGTGGTACATGTCGGCTTCATTAAAGAGCGGATCCTTTTTTTCCTCCATCATTAAGCGGGACTGATCGATTAATCGTTCAAATAATCGCTTGATCGATCGATTAATCGTTCCACTGATTGATTAATCCGTGGAAAATGTAATTTTTCGATTTAATCAATCTAATCGATCAAATTAATATCCACTAAAATATCAGTTATCGGCCTCATTGGCAACTAATAATCGATATCGACCCAGAAATAACAAATCAGTCGATCTCTACCTTTTAGCCTTTTTTTTTTATTACATTTTTTATTTATATATATAATATAAGCAATATATAGTTATGATCTCATGGCAAAAGTGCAATTTCAATGCATTTATGGGAGGAAAACAATTTATTTGAAAATGTATTATTGAAAATGTATTATTTTAGCAATTGATTAATCGTTTGATTGTTCAATTAATCCTTCGATTAATCGATTAATCTATCTATTAATCAGTTAATCCTTCGATTAATCGTTTGACCAATCTGTGGTACGTGTCGGCTTCATTGAAGAGCTGAGCCTTTATTCCCTCCAACATTAAGCGGGACTGATCGATTAATCGTTCAATTAATAGATTGATTGGTCGATTAGTCATTAGATTGATCGATTAATCGTTCCATTGATCGATTAATCCCTGGATAATGTCATTTTTCGATTTAATCGATCAGATCGATCAAATTAATATCCACTAAAATATCAGTTATCGGCCTCATTGGCAACTAATAATCGATATCGACCCAGAAATAACAATTCAGTCGATCTCTACCTTTTAGCCTTTTTTTTATTTTTATTTGATTTAATTGTTTTAATATAATATAAGCAATATATAGTTTTGATCTCATGGCAAAAGTGCAATTTCAACGCATTCATGGGAGGAAAACAATTTATTTGAAAATGTATTATTGAAAATGTATTATATTAGCAATTGATTAATCACTTAATCCTTTGATTAATCCTTCTATTAATCAGGTAATCCTTCGATTAATCGATTAATCTTTCTATTAATCAGTTAATCGTTCGATTAATCTGTGGTACATGTCGGCTTCATTAAAGAGCGAATCCTTTTTTCCCTCCATCATTAAGCGGGACTGATCGATTAATTGTTCGATTAATCAATTGATCGCTTGATTGGACGATTAATCATTCGATTGATCGATTAATAGTTCCGTTGATCGATTAATCCCTGGTTAATGTCATTTATTGATTTCATCGATTAGATTGATCAAATTAATATCCACTAAAATATCAGTTATCAGCCTCATTGGCAACTAATAATCGATATCGACCCAGAAATAACAAATCAGTCGATCTCTACCTTTTAGCCTTTTTAAAAAAAAATTATTTGATTTAATTTTTTTAATATAATATAAGCAATATATAGTTATGATCTCATGGCAAAAGTGCAATTTCAATGCATTCATGGGAGGAAAACAATTTATTTGAAAATGTATCATTGAAAATTCATTATTTTAGCAATTGATTAATTGTTCGATTAATCAATTAATCCTTTGATTAATTGATTAATCTTTCTATTAATCAGTTAATCCTTCGATTAATCATCGTATTAATCATTATTCGTTCGATTAATCTGTGGTACGTGTCGGCTTCATTGAAGAGGGGAGCCTATATTCCCTCCATCATTAAGCGGGACTGATCGATTAATTGTTCAATTAATCGATTGATTGGTTGATTAATCATTTGATTGATCGATTAATCGTTCAATTAATCGATTGATTGGTTGATTAATCAGTTGCTTGATCGATTAATCGTTACATTGCTCGATTAATCGTTCCATTGATCGATTAATCCTTCAGTAATGTCATTTTTCGATTGAATCGATCAGATTGATCAAATTAATATCCACTAAAATATCAGTTATCGGCCTCTTTGGCAACTAATAATCGATATCGACCCAGAAATAACAAATCAGTCGATCTCTACCTTTTAGCCTTTTTTTTTTTTAATGTTTAAAAAAATGTTTTATATAATATAAGCAATATATAGTTATGATCTCATGGCAAAAGTGCAATTTCAATGCATTCATGGGAGTAAAACAACTTATTTGAAAATGTATTATTGAAAATGTAGTATTTTAGCAATTGATTAATTGTTCGATTAATCAATTAATCCTTTGATTAATTGATTAATCTTTCTATTAATCAGTTAATCCTTCAATTAATCGTTGTATTAAGCATTATTCGTTCGATTAATATGTGGTACGTGTCGGCTTCATTGAAGAGCGGAGCTTTTATTCCCTCCAACATTAAGCGGGACTGATCGATTAATTGTTCAATTAATAGATTTATTGGTCGATTAGTCATTAGATTGATCGATTAATCGTTCCATTGATCGATTAATCCCTCAATAATGTCATTTTTCGATTGAATCAATCAGATCAATCAAATTAATATCCACTAAAATATCAGTTATCGGCCTCATTGGCAACTAATGATCGATATCGACCCAGAAATAACAAATCAGTCGATCTCTACCTTTTAGCCATTTTTTAAATTTTGTATTTGATATAATTTTTTTTATATAATATAAGCAATATATAGTTATGATCTCATGGCAAAAGTGCAATTTCAATGCATTCATGGGAGGAAAACAATTTATTTGAAAATGTATTCTTCAAAAAAAATTATTTTAGCAATTGATTAATTGTTCGATTAATCAATTAATCCTTTGATTAATTGATTAATCTTTCTATTAGTCAGTTAATCCTTCGATTAATCGTTCTATTAATCATTATTCATTCGATTAATCTGTGGTACGTGTCGGCCTTTATTCCCTCCATCATTAAGCGGGACTGATCGATTAATTGTTCAATTAATCGATTAATTGACCAATTAATTAATCCTTCGGTAATGTCGTTTTTCGATTTAATCGATCAGATAGATCAAATTAATATCCACTAAAATATCAGTTATCGGCCTCATTGGCAACTAATAATCGATATCGACCCAGAAATAACAAATCGGTTGATCTTTACATTTTAGCATTTATTTATTTATTATATATAAAGCAATATATAGTTATGATCTCATGGCAAAAGTGCAATTTACACTTAAAGTACCACTGATAGTCTCACACACACACACACACACACACACACACACACACACACTAGGTGTGGCGAAATTATTCTCTGCATTTGACCCACGATGCAAAATGCCGTGTGAGCCGTTGATATTTTCGAAAGAAGAGACTTGATGGAGACGAGCGTGAAAGAAGACGTGTTGACACACCCGACACACCTCTCATTGTCCTGCAGAGCGAGAGTCTCTCCGCCAGCAGTACGCTCAGGACACCAAGATGGGCTTCGTCATCAACGCCATTTACTCCATGGCGTACGGCCTGCACAACATGCAGCGCACTCTGTGCCCGGGGTACCAGGTAGGTGGTCTTCCGGTGCGGCCTGGTCACTAAGACAATAATAAACATAACAGTAACAAGCTACAAAAGCCAAAAGCAAATCCTTTTTCAACTTATATTCAATTGAATAGACTGCAAAGACAATATTTTTAACATTCACACTGAGCAACTTTCTTATTTTTTTGCAAATATTAGCTCATTTGGAATTTGATGCCTGCGACATGATTCAAAAAAGCTGGCACAAGTGGCAAAAAGGACTGAGAACGTTGAGGAATACTCATCAAACGCTTATTTGGAACATCCCACAGGTGAACAGGCTAATTGGGAACAGGTGGGTGCCATGATTGGGTATAAAAGCAGCTTCCATGAGGGCGAGGGTCACCACTTTGTCAGAACAACATTTCTCAACCAGCTATTGCAAGGAATTTAGGGATTTCACCGTCAACGGTCCGTAATATCATCAAAGGGTTCAGAGAATCTGAAGAAATCACTGCACGTAAGCGATGATATTATGGCCCTTGGATCCCTCAGGCTGTACTGCATCAAAAAGCCACATCAGTGTGTAAAGGATATCACCGCATGGGCTCAGGAACACTTCAGAAAACCACTGTCAGTAACTACGGTTGGTCGCTACATCTGTAAGTGCAAGTTAAAACTCTACTATGCTAAGCCTGTCATGTCTGTATTATCATGTTTTGTTTAGTTTCTGTCTTTTCACTCCCTTGTCTTGTTTCCATGATTACCCCATTAGTTTCACCTGTTCCACGTTTGGACTCATTGTGCACTCTTGTTTGTCACCATAGCAACCATTAGTTTTCACTTGTCACGTCACGCACCTGTTTCACGTTTTGAGTCACGCACCTGCTTTCACTAATCATGTCCATAATATTTAAGTTCATTCATTTTCTGTTGTTCGTCCTGACGACATCCCCTGTCACACTCTATGTACCTCTGCGCACTTCACGCCATGTCGAGTAAGTTTTGTTTCGATTCATGCCACAGTTAGTGTTTTGTTTAATTGTTCATAGTTCCTGCCAATGTGCAAGTTTTGTGTTTATAGTCTAGTTTTGTACCTCCGCCCCTGTGCGCGCTTTTTGTTTGATCAGTTTCTTTGTAGTTATAGTGTTAAATAAATAATGTATTTACCTTCACGCCACATCCGGTCCAAATGTTCATTTGCACCTCGGGAGAACAAACCAAGCCAAAGTCCAAGTCTTGACAAAGCCAAAGCCATTTATCAACAACACCCAGAAACGCCGCCGGCTCCGCTGGGCCCGAGCTCATCTAAGATGGACTGATGCAAAGTGGGAAAGTGTTCTGTGGTCTGACGAATCCACATTTAAACATTTTTTGGGGGAAACTGTGGCCGTCGTGTCCTCCGGACCAAAGAGGAAAAGAACCATCCGGATTGTTCTAGGGTCAAAGTGTAAAAAAAGTTAAAGTTAAAAGTTAAAGTACCAATGATTGTCACACACACACTAGGTGTGGCGAGATTATTCTCTGCATTTGACCCATCACCCTTGATCACCCCCTGGGAGGTGAGGGGAGCAGTGGGCAGCAGCGGTGGCCGCGCCCGGGAATCATTTTGGTGATTTAACCCCCAATTCCAACCCTTGATGCTGAGTGCCAAGCAGGGAGGTAATGGGTCCCATTTTTATAGTCTTTGGTATGACTCGGCCGGGGTTTGAACTCACAACCTACCGATCTCAGGGCGGACACTCTAACCACTAGGCCACTGAGTAGGTTGGGGAGCATGTGTGATGGTATGGGGGTGTATTATTGCCCAAGACATGGGTAACTTACACATCTGTGAAGGCACCATTAATGCTGAAAGGTACATACAGCTTTTGGAGCAACATGTGTTGTTATCCAAGCAACGTTATCATGGACGCCCCTGCTTATTTCAGTAAGACAATGCCAACCAAGCCAGGTGTTATGACAGCGTGGCTTCGTAGTAAAAGAGTGTGGGTACTAGACTGTCTCCCATTGAAAATATGAAGGCTAAAATATGAGAAGGGAGACTGTTGAACAACTTAAGCTGTACATCAAGCAAGAATGGGAAAGAATTCCACTTCAAAAATGTGTCTCCTCAGTTCCCAAACCTTTACTGAGTGTTGTTAAAAGGAAAGGCCATGTAACACAGTGGTAAAAATGCCCCTTTTTTGCAATGTGTTGCTGCCATTAAATTCTAAGTTCCTGATTATTTGCAAACAATATGAAAGTTTCTCAGTGTGAACATGAAATGTAAAGTCGCACTAACAAGGAATGATGCAATGAAGGGCCTGTGTGACGCCATGAGGCCCATCGATGGCGCTACGCTGCTGGACTTTCTCATGAAAACTAACTTCACCGGAGTGTCCGGGGAAGGAATCCTCTTTGACGAGAACGGAGACTCGCCCGGCAGGTAAGACCCGAGGCCAGGTCAGACAAGTGGAGGCAAGGCCAGGTCCACCACAGCTGCTCTCTGTGGCCAGGTATGAAATCATGAACTTCAAGAAGATGGGCAAGGACTACTACGACTACATCAACGTGGGCAGCTGGGACAACAGAGGCTTGAGGATCGACGACGACGAGATCTGGTCCAGCAAGGACACGGTCATCAAGTCCGTGTGCAGTGAGCCCTGCGACAAGGGTCAGATCAAGGTCAGATTTTTTACACAGCCGTCAACTAGATTTGTATTCTGCTGCTCAAATGGTTGGACTGACTCTCATTAATCGACAAACAAGCAGAAATAATCGCTGACTCCATGTTTGACATTTTTAGGTGTGTATTGAACACAAACACTTTGTCACTCACTCTAGCATACTTTTTGTTTACCTTGCTTCTTTATTATCCAACATCTGCTTTTACTTTGCTTCTTTATTATCCAACATCTGCTTTTAGGCTACAGAGGCATTGTTTACCATCGGCTTCATTAAAGAGAGGAGCCTTTTTTTTCTCCGTCATTGAACGATTTATTGATTCATCGCTTAATCGTCCCATTGACCGATTAATCGTTCCATTGATCGATTAATCGTTCCATTGATCGATTAATCCTTCAGTAATGTTGATCAAATTAATATCCACTAAAATATCTGTTATCGGCCTCATTGGCAATTAATAATAGATATCAGCCCAGAAAAAACTAATCAGACTTTTTTTTTTTCTTTAAAGAAAATATATAATATAAGCAATATATAAAGTTAAGTTAAAGTACCAATGATTGTCACACACACACTAGGTGTGGTGAAATTGTTCCTCTGCATTTGACCCATCCCCTTGTTCACCCCCTGGGAGGTGAGGGGAGCAGTGGGCAGCAGCGGTGCCGCGCCCGGGAATCATTTTTGGTGATTTAACCCCCAATTCCAACCTTTGATGCTGAGTGCCAAGCAGGGAAGTAATGGGTCCCATTTTTATAGTCTTTGGTATGACTCGGCCGGGGTTTGAACTCACAACCTACCGATCTCAGGGCGGACACTCTAACCACTAGGCCACTGAGTAGGTGTTATATAGTTATGATCTCATGGCAAAAGTGCAATTTCAATGCATTTATGGGAGGAAAACAATTTGAAAATGTATTATTGAAAATGTATTATTTTAGCAATTGATTAGTCGATTATTCGTTTGATTAATCGGTTAATCGGTCGCATAGTCGATTAATCAGTCGAGTAATCTGTTAAACATGTCGGCTTCATTAAAGAGAGGAGCCTTTTTCTCTCCATCATTGAACGATTTATTGATTCATCGATTGATCTTCCAATTGAGCGATTAATCGTCCCATTGACCGATTAATCGTTCCATTGATTGATTAATCATTCCATTGATAGATTAATCCTTCAATAATGTCGATCAAATTAATATCCACTAAAATATCTGTTATCGGCCTCATTGGCAATTAATGATAGATATCAGCCCAGAAAAAACTAATCAGACTTTTTTTTTTCTTTAAAGAAACTATATAATATAAGCAATGTATAGTTATGATCTCATGGCAAAAGTGCAATTTCAATGCATTTATGGGAGGAAAACTATTTGAAAATGTATTATATTAGCAATCGATTAATCGATTAGTCGTTCGATTAATCAGTCGCATAATCGATTAATCGTTCGGGTAATCTGCGAAACATGTCGGCTTCGTTAAAGAGCGGAGCCTTTTTCCCCCTCCGTCAATAAGCGGGACTGATCGATTAATCGTTCAATGAGTCGCTTAATTGATCGATTAATCACACGATTTATCGATTAATCGTTCCATTGATCGATTAATCTTTCAATAATGTCATTGTTCCATTTAATCGATCAGATCGATCAAATTAATATCCACTAAAATATCTGTTATCGGCCTCGTTGGCAATTAATAATAGATATCAGCCCAGAAAAAACTAATCAGACTTTTTTTTTTCTTTAAAGAAACTATATAATATAAGCAAAATATAGTTATGATCTCATGGCAAAAGTGCAATTTCAATGCATTTATGGGAGGAAAACTATTTGAAAATGTATTATTGAAAATGTATTATTTTAGCAATTGATTAGTCGATTAGTCGTTCGATTAATCGGTTAATCGGTCGCATAATCGATTAATCAGTCGAGTAATCTGTTAAACATGTCGGCTTCATTAAAGAGAGGAGCCTTTTTTTCTCCGTCATTGAACGATTTATTGATTCATCGATTGATCGTCCAATTGATCAATTAATCGTCCCATTGACCGATTAATCATTCCATTGATCGATTAATCATTCCATTGATCGATTAATCCTTCAATAATGTCGATCAAATTAATATCTACTAAAATATCTGTTATCGGCCTCATTGGCAATTAATAATAGATATCAGCCCAGAAAAAACTAATCAGACTTTTTTTTTCTTTAAAGAAACTATATAATATAAGCAATATATAGTTATGATCTCATGGCAAAAGTGCAATTTCAATGCATTTATGGGAGGAAAACTATTTGAAAATGTATTTTTGAAAATGTATTATTTCAGCAATAGATTCATCGATTAATCGTTCGATTAATCGGTCGCATAATCGATTAATCGGTCGAGTAATCTGTGAAACATGTCGGCTTCGTTAAAGAGCGGAGCCTTTTTCCCCCTCCTTCATTTAGCATGACTGATCGATTAATCGTTCAATAAATAGCTTAATTGGTCGATTAATCACACGATTTATCGATTAATCGTTCCATTGATCGATTAATCCTTCAATAATGTCATTGTTCTATTTAATCGTTCAGATCGATCAAATTAATATCCACTAAAATATCTGTCGTCGGCCTCATTGGCAATTAATAATAGATATCAGCCCAGAAAAAACTAATCAGACTTTTTTTTTTCTTTAAAGAAAATATATAATATAAGCAATATATAGTTATGATCTCATGGCAAACGTGCAATTTCAATGCATTTATGGGAGGAAAACTATTTGAAAATGTATTATTGGAAATGTATTATTTTAGCAATTGATTAGTCGATTATTCGTTTGATTAATCGGTTAATCAGTCGCATAATCGATTAATCAGTCGAGTAATCTGTTAAACATGTCGGCTTCATTAAAGAGAGGAGCCTTTTTTTCTCCGTCATTGAACGATTTATTGATTCATCGATTGATCTTCCAATTGATCGATTAATCGTCCCATTGACCGATTAATCGTTCCATTGATCGATTAATCATTCCATTGATAGATTAATCCTTCAATAATGTCGATCAAATTAATATCCACTAAAATATCTGTTATCGGCCTCATTGGCAATTAATAATAGATATCAGCCCAGAAAAAACTAATCAGACTTTTTTTTTTCTTTAAAGAAACTATATAATATAAGCAATGTATAGTTATGATCTCATGGCAAAAGTGCAATTTCAATGCATTTATGGGAGGAAAACTATTTGAAAATGTATTATATTAGCAATCGATTAGTCGTTCGATTAATCGGTCGCATAATCGATTAATCGGTCGGGTAATCTGTGAAACATGTCGGTTTCATTAAAGAGCGGAGCCTTTTCCCCCCTCCGTCATTAAGCGGGACTGATCGATTAATCGTTCAATTAATCGCTTAATTGATCGATTAATCACACAATTGATCGATTAATCGTTACATTGGTCGATTAATCCTTCAATAATGTCATTGTTCCATTTAATCGATCAGATCGATCAAATTAATATCCACTAAAATATCTGTTGTTGGCCTCATTGGCAACTAATATTTGATATCGGCCCAGAAAAAAACAAATCAGTCGATCTCTACCTTTTAGACTATTTTATTTAACATTTTTTAACAACATAAGCAATATATAGTTATGATCTCATGGCAAAAGGGCAATTGCAATGCATTTATGGGAGGAAAACAATTTCTTTGAAAATTTATTATTGAAAATTTATTATTTTTGCAATTGATTAATTGTTCGATTAATCAATTAATCCTTTGATTAGTCGATAAATCGTTCGATTAATCTGTGAAACGTGTCGGCTTCATTAAAGAGTGGAGCCTATTTCCCCCTCTGTCATTAAGCTGGACTAATCGATTACTCATTCAATTAATCGATTGACTGCTTGATTAATAATTCCATTGATCGATTAATCGTTCCATTGATCTTTAAATCCTTCGATAATGTCATCGTTCCATTTAATCGATCAGATCGATCAAATTAATATCCACTAAAATATCAGTTATCGGCCTCGTTGGCAATTAATAATCGATATCAGCCCAGAAAAAACAAATTAGTCGATCTCTAACTTTAGCATATATATATATATATATATATATATATATATATATATATATATATATATATATATATACATACATACATACATATATATTTATGTATATATATATATATATATATATATATATATATATATATATATATATATATATATATATATAGGCTAAAGTTATATTATTTTTAATTTTTAATAATATAAGCAATATATAGTTATGATCTCTAGGCAGAAGTGCAATTTCAATGCATTTATGGGAGTAAAACAATTTATTTGAAAATGTATTAGTGAAAATGTATTATTTTAGCAATTGACTAATCATTCGATTAATCGTTCGATTAATCTGTGAAACGTGTCGGCTTCATTAAAGAGCAGAGCCTTTTTTTCCCCCTCCGTCATTAAGTGGGACTAATCGATTAATGGTTTAATTAATCGATAGATTGCTTGATTGATCAATTAATCGGTTAATCGTTCCATTGATTGATTAATCGTTCCATTGGTTGATTAATCCTTCAATTGAACGATTAATCATTCGATTGATCGATTAATCCTTCAATAAAGTAATTTTTCGATTTAATCGATTAGATTGATGAAATTAATATCCACTAAAATATCAGTTATTTGCCTCATTGGCAACTAATAATCAATATCGGCCCAGAAAAAAAAAACTAATCAATCGATCTCTACTTTTTAGCCTATTTTTATTTATTTTTTTGTAATAATAGAAGCAATATATAGTTATGATCTCATGGCAAAAGTGCAATTTAAATGCATTTACGGGAGGAAAAATAAAATGTATGTATTATTTTAGCAATTGATTAATCGTTCGATTAATCTGTTTAAAACGTGTCGGCTTCATTAAAGAGAGGAGTCTTTTTTTCCTCCGCTATTAAGCAGGGATAATCGATTAATCAATCGATTAATCAATCGATTAATCAATCGATTAATCGAAAGTAACGGATAGCTGCAGGCCTGCTCATGACAAGAACTCCCGTCCTCATCAGTGCGTAGCAATGGAATGTGAGTTGTTTTGTGTCTCCTGCAGGTGATCCGTAAAGGTGAGGTGAGCTCAAGTTGTTTTGTGTCTCCTGCAGGTGATCCGTAAAGGTGAGGTGAGCTGCTGCTGGACTTGCACGCCCTGCAAAGAGAACGAGTTTGTGTTTGACGAGTACACCTGCCGAGCCTGTGAGCTGGGCTCCTGGCCCACCGACGACCTCACAGGTGAGTCGGGGTGTTGCACACGACGACCTCACAGGTGAGTCGGGGTGTCGCACACGACGACCACACAGGTGAGTCGGTGTGCTGCACACGACGACCTCACAGGTGAGTCGGGGTGCTGCACACGACGACCTCACAATTTTCATATCATGACAACACTTTATTTTCGAAATAAAGGGAAGGTGGGACACCGGTCGGTAGTTTACCATGAGGTCAGGATCAAGGTTAGGTCTTCTGAGCAGAGGATGAATAACCGCTTTCTTGAATGCTAGGGGAACAGTGCCAGAGGAAAGTGATAAGTTTATAATATTTAGCACTGATGGACCTAATAATACAAAAAGCTCCTTGATAAGTTTCCCAGGAAGTGGGTCAAGTAAACATGTTGTTTGTTTTATCCCACTTACACGCCGTAATAGTTCCTCTAATGCAGCGTTTCTCAAAGTGTGGGGCGCCCCCCACTGGTGGGGAATAGAGACATGACAGGTGGGGCGCGAGGAACGGGAGGAAATTTCACTTTAAATTTTTTTTTTAATTATCATATTCTTAGATATTTTTTGTTACTATGCTTTTCATTTTCTAAACACTTTTATTTGATTTATTATTTAACGTGATGCAAGTTATAACACTTTTTTTGATTTATTATTGAACGTGATGCAAGTTATAACACTTTTTTTTTTTTTTTTTTGAACATGATGCAAGTTATAACACTTTTGTTTTAGTTATTAAACTTGATGGAAGTTATTTTATTTATTATTGAACTTGATGCAAGTTATAACACTTTTTTGATTTATTATTGAACGTGATGCAAGTTATAACACTTTTTTTGATTTATTATTGAACTTGATGCAAGTTATTTGATTTATTATTGAACTTGATGCAAGTTATAACACTTGTTTTTATTTATTATTGAACGTGATGCAAGTTATAACACTTTTTTTGATTTATTATTGAACGTGATGCAAGTTATAACACTTTTTTTGATTTATTATTGAACTTGATGCAAGTTATAACACTTTTGTTTTATTTATTGAACTTGATGGAAGTTATTTTATTTATTATTGAACTTGATGCAAGTTATACCACAGCTGCATAGTTATTTTATTTATTATTGAACTTGATGCTATTTTATGTTATTGAGTTTGAATGTATGTTCAATAAAATTGAAAATGTTAAAGCTTGGCATTAGCGCTCTGTTGGGGCGATGGGGGCAGGTGGGGCTTGAAAACTCCCCCTTGTCCAAAGAGGGGGATGACAAAAAAAGTTTGAGAACCACTGCTCTAATGTTATTTCATCAAAAAGAGAGAGACTATTTTGTATTGCAGTATCCGTCGTAGATACAGTTGTATCTGTGTTAATAGAACCCAGTTGTAGCTGGGATGCGTTGTCTTTAATCTCCTCTCCAATGAGTTCAATTTTCTTATTAAAGAAATTCATAAAGTCATCTGCCGAGTGGGTGGAGCTATTGGGAGGAGTCCCTTGTTGGGTTAGCGATGCTACTGTACTAAACAAAAATGTAGGGTCGTTTTTGTTGAGGTGGATGAGATTTGAGTAATATTTAGCTTTAGCTAAGGTAAGCATGCGTTTATACGATATTAAACTATCACTCCATGCTTGATGGAAAACCGGTTGGGGTGTTGCACACGACGACCTCACAGGTGAGTCGGGGTGTTGCACATCACCACCGTGGTTGAAATGAATGTTCCCAGATTCAATTAGCATCGCTTAATTGGCTCTCACTGCAATTCTTTTTCATTTGCTGGCGACATGTTGTGATTATTCGTGCCGGGGAGCAGCTTTTAGAAATGTATTTCTCCTCCTTTGCACGGGAGAGCAGCCATGTTGCTTGTTATTCATTCAGCAGCTCATTATGCCAGCTGCTTGCCAGCCACTCATTAAAAGATGAAAAGAATCCCGCTCCATGACGGAGACAAAAGGCTCCTTTCTTTAATGAAGCCGACACCTTTCACACATTTAGAGAGTTTCTGCCTGCTCCCCCACTGGGTTGCCAGATGTGTCGCTACTCCTACTTTGCTGCATGTGAGGCTCACTAATTGACGATTTTCATCGTCAATTAGTTGTCGACTAGCTTAACGAATAGTCGACCCATCGATGAATTCATTATGAAGCGTACAAATTCAGGGGTGTCCCAAGTGCTGCCTGATTTATCCATCCATCCATCCATCTTCTTCCGCTTATCCGAGGTCGGGTCGCGGGGGCAGCAACCTAAGCAGGGAAGCCCAGACTTCCCTCTCCCCAGCCACTTCGTCCAGCTCTTCCTGTGGAACCCCGAGGCGTTCCCAGGCCAGCCGGGAGACATAGTCTTCCCAACGTGTCCTGGGTCTTCCCCGCGGCCTCCTACCGGTCGGACGTGCCCTAAACACCTCCCTAGGGAGGCGTTCGGGTGGCATCCTGACCAGATGCCCGAACCACCTCATCTGGCTCCTCTCGATGTGGAGGAGCAGCGGCTTTACTTTGAGCTCCCCCCGGATGGCAGAGCTTCTCACCCTATCTCTAAGGGAGAGCCCCGCCACCCGGCGGAGGAAACTCATTTCGGCCGCTTGTACCCCGTGATCTTGTCCTTTCGGTCATAACCCAAAGCTCATGACCATAGGTGAGGATGGGAACGTAGATCGACCGGTAAATTGAGAGCTTTGCCTTCCGGCTCAGCTCCTTCTTCACCACAACGGGTCGATACAGCGTCCGCATTACTGAAGACGCCGCACCGATCCGCCTGTCGATCTCACGATCCACTCTTCCCTCACTCGTGAACAAGACTCCGAGGTACTTGAACTCCTCCACTTGGGGCAAGATCTCCTCCCCAACCCGGAGATGGCACTCCACCCTTTTCCGGGCGAGAACCATGGACTCGGACTTGGAGGTGCTGATTCTCATCCCAGTCGCTTCACACTCGGCTGCGAACCGATCCAGTGAGAGCTGAAGATCCTGGCCAGATGAAGCCATCAGGACCACATCATCTGCAAAAAGCAGAGACCTAATCCTGCAGCCACCAAACCAGATCCCCTCAACGCCTTGACTGCGCCTAGAAATTCTGTCCATAAAAGTTCAGAACAGAATGGGTGACAAAGGGCAGCCTTGGCGGAGTCCAACCCTCACTGGAAAACTGTCCGACTTACTGCCGGCAATGCGGACCAAGCTCTGGCACCGAGCATACAGGGAGCGGACCGCCACAATCAGACAGTCCGTTACCCCATACTCTCTGAGCACTCCCCACAGGACTTCCCGAGGGACACGGTCGAATGCCTTCTCCAAGTCCACAAAACACATGTAGACTGGTTGGGCAAACTCCCATGCACCCTCAAGGACCCTGCCGAGAGTATAGAGCTGGTCCACAGTTCCACGACCAGGACGAAAACCACACTGTTCCTCCTGAATCCGAGGTTCGACTATCCGGCGTAGCCTCCTCTCCAGTACACCTGAATAGACCTTACCGGGAAGGCTGAGGAGTGTGATCCCACGATAGTTAGAACACACCCTCCGGTTCCCCTTCTTAAAGAGAGGAACCACCACCCCGGTCTGCCAATCCAGAGGTACCGCCCCCGATGTCCACGCGATGCTGCAGAGTCTTGTCAACCAAGACAGCCCCACAGCATCCAGAGCCTTAAGGAACTCCGGGCGGATCTCATCCACCCCCGGGGCCTTGCCACCGAGGAGCTTTTTAACTACCTCAGCAACCTCATCCCCAGAAATAGGAGAGCCCACCACAGACTCCCCAGGCACTGCTTCCTCAGAGGAAGACGTGTTGGTGGGATTGAGGAGGTCTTCGAAGTATTCCCTCCACCGATCCACAACATCCGCAGTCGAGGTCAGCAGAACACCATCCTCACCATACACGGTGTTGATAGTGCACTGCTTCCCCTTCCTGAGACGGCGGATGGTGGTCCAGAATTGCTTCGAAGCCGTCCGGAAGTCGTTTTCCATGGCTTCCCCGAACTCCTCCCATGTCCGAGTTTTTGCCTCCGCGACCGCTGAAGCCGCACACCGCTTGGCCTGTCGGTACCTGTCCGCTGCCTCAGGAGTCCCATGAGCCAAAAGAACCCGATAGGACTCCTTCTTCAGCTTGACGGCATCCCTCACCGCCGGTGTCCACCAACGGGTTCTATCATATAACAACAAAAAAAAAGACATACAAAAGTGGAATAAAAGAGCAAGGAGGTGAAATGTGACGAGGAAAAAGTTGCAATGTTGACTCGAATAACACAAAGCTGACATGCAGGCTGTCATGGCTCAAAAATAATAATGAATCAAAAACAATGTTGTTATGAATTATTGACCTGTTTTGGTCTCCAACAAATATTACACTTTGAAATATTTTTTTGGCGAAAATATTTCATATTTTGAGCGTACTTTTGGCAAAAAGAGCATAAAACAAACACACACAAAAATATAGAAAAATAATAACTACTTATAATGGAGGGATACAGCTGAAGTTGATCTAGAGATTTAAGTGTTGAAGGTTTAGTGTTGAAAGTTTTGCTCAAAAAATAGTGAAGATGTCAGCTGCTTCTAAGGGGAGGGGGTCATAAACAGCTGCTGCACTGGGTCATATACAGTTCCAACAAAAAGGTGCTTGGAGCGGTGTCGGGTTTGCCTCCTCTCCGCTCATAGATTCCGGGTCCTTCCTGTGGCTGTCCAATAGATCAAAGAAACCGACACCTCTAAGCATACTTCTAAGATGGCACCAAGTAATTCCATGATAATGAAATTAAAAAAGTACGGAATTTCTTAAAATGCTAGCATGCTAACATTAGCATGTTAAAATTAGCACACAGACATTAGCATCCTAAGGGAACCAGCTAGCATACATATAAGATGGCGCCAAAAAATATGGCTTACTTTAACACTTTTTTTTTAATGTTTTGATTTTATGAGTGGGTCCCTTATGGATACCGGATCATTTTTGTGGGATTTTTTTTTTTTTTTTTAAACTGTCATTGCTCAAAAAATAATAATGAATCAAAATCAATGTTATGAATTATTGACCTATTTAATGCTCCAAATAGTTCACATCAAATATTACACTTTGAAATATTTTTGGGGGAAATATTGCATATTTTGAGTGTTTGCCATAACAAAAAGAAGTTCATGTTGGCAAAAAAAAAAGCATAAAACAAACACAAAAAAAAAAGATTGAAAAATAATAAATACTGGTACTTATAATCGATAGATGCAGCTGAAGTTGATCTAGAGATTTAAGTGTTGAAAGTTTAGTGTTGAAAGTTTTGCTCAAAAAATAGTGAAGATGTCAGCTGCTTCTAAGGGGAGGGGGTAATAAACAGCTGCTGCACTGGGTCATAAACAGTTCCAACAAAAAAGGTGCTTGGAGCGGTGTCGGGTTTGCCTCCTCTCTGCTCGTAGATTCCGGGTCCTTCCTGTGGCTGTCCAATAGATCAAAGAAACCGACACCTCTAAGCATACTTCTAAGATGGCACCAAGTAATTCCATGATAATGAAATTAAAAAAGTACGGAATTTCTTAAAATGCTAGCATGCTAACATTAGCATTTTAAAATTAGCACACAAACATTAGCATCCTAAGGGAACCAGCTAGCATACATATAAGATGGCGCCAAAAAATATGGCTTACTTTAACACTTTTTTTTTTAATGTTTTGATTTTATGAGTGGGTCCCTTATGGATATCGGATCATTTTTGTGGGATTTTTTTTTTTTTAAACTGTCATTGCTCAAAAAATAATAATGAATCAAAATCAATGTTATGAATTATTGACCTATTTAATGCTCCAAATACTTCACATCAAATATTACACTTTGAAATATTTTTTGCCGAAAATATTTCATATTTTGAGCGTACTTTTGGCAAAAAGAGCATAAAACAAACACACACAAAAATATAGAAAAATAATAACTACTTATAATGGAGGGATACAGCTGAAGTTGATCTAGAGATTTAAGTGTTGAAGGTTTAGTGTTGAAAGTTTTGCTCAAAAAATAGTGAAGGTGTCAGCTGCTTCTAAGGGGAGGGGGTCATAAACAGCTGCTGCACTGGGTCATAAACAGTTCCAACAAAAAAGGTGCTTGGAGCGGTGTCGGGTTTGCCTCCTCTCTGCTCGTAGATTCAGGGTCCTTCCTGTGGCTGTCCAATAGATCAAAGAAACCGACACCTCTAAGCATACTTCTAAGATGGCACCAAGTAATTCCATGATAATGAAATTAAAAAGTACGGAATTTCTTAAAATGCTAGCATGCTAACATTAGCATGTTAAAATTAGCACACAAACATTAGCATCCTAAGGGAACCAGCTAGCATACATATAAGATGGCGCCAAAAAATATGGCTTACTTTAACACTTTTTTTTTTATGTTTTGATTTTATGAGTGGGTCCCTTATGGATACCGGATAATTTTTGTGGGATTTTTTTTTTTTTAAACTGTCATTGCTCAAAAAATAATAATGAATCAAAATCAATGTTATGAATTATTGACCTATTTAATGCTCCAAATACTTCACATTAAATATTACACTTTGAAATATTTTTGGCGGAAATATTGCATATTTTGAGTGTTTGCCATAACAAAAAGAAGTTCATGTTGGCAAAAAAAAAAAGCTTAAAACAAACACAAAAAAAAAAAAGATTGAAAAATAATAAATACTGGTACTTATAATCGATGGATGCAGCTGAAGTTGATCTAGAGATTTAAGTGTTGAAAGTTTAGTGTTGAAAGTTTTGCTCAAAAAATAGTGAAGATGTCAGCTGCTTCTAAGGGGAGGGGGTCATAAACAGCTGCTGCACTGGGTCATAAACAGTTCCAACAAAAAAGGTGCTTGGAGCGGTGTCGGGTTTGCCTCCTCTCTGCTCGTAGATTTCGGGTCCTTCCTGTGGCTGTCCAATAGATCAAAGAAACCGACACCTCTAAGCATACTTCTAAGATGGCACCAAGTAATTCCATGATAATGAAATTAAAAAAGTACGGAATTTCTTAAAATGCTAGCATGCTAACATTAGCATGTTAAAATTAGCACACAGACATTAGCATCCTAAGGGAACCAGCTAGCATACATATAAGATGGCGCCAAAAAATATGGCTTACTTTAACACTTTTTTTTTTATGTTTTGGTTTTATGAGTGGGTCCTTTATGGATACCGGATAATTTTTGTGGGTTTTTTTTTTTTTTTTGAAACTGTCATTGCTCAAAAAATAATAATGAATCAAAATCAATGTTATGAATGATTGACCTATTTAATGCTCCAAATACTTCACATCAAATATTACACTTTGAAATATTTTTTGGCGAAAATATTTCATATTTTGAGCGTACTTTTGGCAAAAAGAGCATAAAACAAACACACACAAAAATATAGAAAAATAATAACTACTTATAATGGAGGGATACAGCTGAAGTTGATCTAGAGATTTAAGTGTTGAAAGTTTAGTGTTGAAAGTTTTGCTCAAAAAATAGTGAAGATGTCAGCTGCTTCTAAGGGGAGGGGGTCATAAACAGCTGCTGCACTGGGTCATAAACAGTTCCAACAAAAAAGGTGCTTGGAGCGGTGTCGGGTTTGCCTCCTCTCTGCTCGTAGATTTCGGGTCCTTCCTGTGGCTGTCCAATAGATCAAAGAAAGCATACTTCTAAGATGGCACCAAGTAATTCCATGATAATGAAATTAAAAAAGTACGGAATTTCTTAAAATGCTAGCATGCTAACATTAGCATGTTAAAATTAGCACACAAACATTAGCATCCTAAGGGAACCAGCTAGCATACATATAAGATGGCGCCAAAAAATATGGCTTACTTTAACACTTTTTTTTTTATGTTTTGGTTTTATGAGTGGGTCCCTTATGGATACCGGATCATTTTTGTGGGATTTTTTTTTTTTTTAAACTGGCATTGCTCAAAAAATAATAATGAATCAAAAATCAATGTTATGAATTATTGACCTATTTAATGCTCCAAATACTTCACATCAAATATTACACTTTGAAATATTTTGGGGGGAAATATTGCATATTTTGAGTGTTTGCCATAACAAAAAGAAGTTCATGTTGGCAAAAAAAAAAAGCATAAAACAAACACAAAAAAAAAGATTGAAAAATAATAAATACTGGTACTTATAATCGATGGATGCAGCTGAAGTTGATCTAGAGATTTAAGTGTTGAAAGTTTAGTGTTGAAAGTTTTGCTCAAAAAATAGTGAAGATGTCAGCTGCTTCTAAGGGGAGGGGGTCATAAACAGCTGCTGCACTGGGTCATAAACAGTTCCGACAAAAAGGTGCTTGGAGCGGTGTCGGGTTTGCCTCCTCTCTGCTCGTAGATTCCGGGTCCTTCCTGTGGCTGTCCAATACATCAAAGAAACCGACACCTCTAAGCATACTTCTAAGATGGCACCAAGTAATTCCATGATAATGAAATCAAAAAAGTACGACATTTCTTAAAATGCTAGCATGCTAACATTAGCATGTTAAAATTAGCACACAAACATTAGCATCCTAGGGGAACCAACTAGCATACATATAAGATGGCGCCAAAAAATATGGCTTACTTTAACACTTTTTTTTTTATGTTTTGATTTTATGAGTGGGTCCCTTATGGATACCGGATCATTTTTGTGGGATTTTTTTTTTTTTTTTTAAACTGTCATTGCTCAAAAAATAATAATGAATCAAAATCAATGTTATGAATTATTGACCTATTTAATGCTCCAAATAGTTCACATCAAATATTACACTTTGAAATATTTTTGGGGGAAATATTGCATATTTTGAGTGTTTGCCATAACAAAAAGAAGTTCATGTTGGCAAAAAAAAAAGCATAAAACAAACACAAAAAAAAAAGATTGAAAAATAATAAATACTGGTACTTCTAATCGATAGATGCAGCTGAAGTTGATCTAGAGATTTAAGTGTTGAAAGTTTAGTGTTGAAAGTTTTGCTCAAAAAATAGTGAAGATGTCAGCTGCTTCTAAGGGGAGGGGGTCATAAACAGCTGCTGCACTGGGTCATAAACAGTTCCAACAAAAAGATGCTTGGAGCAGTGTCGGGTTTGCCTCCTCTCCGCTCATAGATTCCGGGTCCTTCCTGTGGCTGTCCAATAGATCAAAGAAACCGACACCTCTAAGCATACTTCTGAGATGGCACCAAGTAATTCCATGATAATGAAATTAAAAAGTACGTAATTTCTTAAAATGCTAGCATGCTAACATTAGCACGTTAAAATTAGCACACAGACATTAGCATCCTAAGGGAACCAGCTAGCATACATATAAGATGGCGCCAAAAAATATGGCTTACTTTAACACTTTTTTTTTTATGTTTTGATTTTATGAGTGGGTCCCTTGTGGATACCGGATAATTTTTGTGGGATTTTTTTTTTTAAACTGTCATTGCTCAAAAAATAATAATGAATCAAAATCAATGTTATGAGTGATTGACCTATTTAATGCTCCAAATACTTCACATTAAATATTACACTTTGAAATATTTTTGGCGGAAATATTGCATATTTTGAGTGTTTGCCATAACAAAAAGAAGTTCATGTTGGCAAAAAAAAAAAAAACATAAAACAAACACAAAAAAAAAAGATTGAAAAATAATAAATACTGGTACTTATAATCGATGGATGCAGCTGAAGTTGATCTGGACATTTAATTGTGGAAAGTAAAAAAACGTATTTATTATTTTATTCATTTATTCATTTTTTAATTTATTTTTTTTAAACTTTAATGAGTGGGAGAATTTTAGTAGGATTTTATTTTCCTTTAAACTATCATTGCTCAAATAATATTATAATTAAGCAAAATCAGTATTGAAAGTAAAAAACTATGATCACCTATTTTTGACACTTTTATGGATACCTGAGAGTTTTAGTGGGTTTTTTGTTTTAGTGGGTTTTTTGTTTTGTTTTTAAAACCTGTCATTGCTCAAAAAATAATAATGAATCAAAATCAATGTTGTTATGAATTATTGACATATTTAATGCTCCAAATACTTCACAACAAATATTACACTTTGAAATATTTTGGGGAAAATATTTCATATTTTGAGTGTTTGCCGTAACAAAAAAAAAAGTTAATTTTGGCAAAAAATTGCTTAAAACAAACACATAAAAAAAAACATTGAAAAACAATTAATACTTATAATGGAGGGATACAGCTGAAGTTGACCTAGAGATTTAAGCTGTGAACGTTTTAAAAAGTATGACTTATTTTAACACTTTTTATTTTATTTTTTTTTCATAAATGTTTTAAAGACTTTTATGAGTGGGTCTCTTATGAATACTTAAGAATTTTTGTGGGATTTTTTTCCCTTTAAAGTGTCATTGCTCAAAAAAATTATAATGAATCAAAATCAATGTTATTATGAAGCATTGACATATTTAATGCTCCAAACACTTCACATCAAATATTACACTTTAAAAAAATGTTTTGGGGGAAATATTTCATATTTTGAGTGTTTGCCATAATAACAAAAAAAAAATAATTTTGACAAAAAGAGCATAAAACAAACACACACAAAAAAACATTAAAAACTAATTCATACTAATAAATGACGGATACAGCTGAAGTTGATCTAGAGATTTATGACTTATTTTTAACACTTTTATGAGTGGGTCCCTTTTGGATCCCTGAGAATTTTAGTGATATATTTTTTTTTAACTATCATTGCCCAAAAAATAATAACAAATCAAAATCAATGTAATGACTTATTGATCTAAAGTATTTAAGGCTCTAATAACTCCACATCAAATATTAGGTTTTAAATATTTTTGGGGGAAAATATGGCATATTTTGTGTGTTTTCCATTAAAACAGGGTTTTCTTTAACAAAAAGGGCATAAAACATAATACAACTTTAAATGGACAAATCTAAAGTTGATTTAAAAAATAATAAATGACTTATTTTTTAAACTTTTATTATGACTGAGACTTTGCGGATCCCTGGGACTTGACACTTGAGGGTAAGCCTGAATCTGAATATTGTATTGGTTTTCAAAAGCACAAATGTCACAATGGCCCCGCATGTTGTGCCACATGGAGGAGAGCGAAAGAAGGTGGAAGACGGCCGTTAAGTCCATGTGAAAAGCCTCAACACAAACAGGCAATTTCCGAGACAATAGAGGAGAAAAACAGGGAGATTGAGTTGGAAAAGTTGGAATAATTGAGGCAGGAGTGGAAGAGAATGTAATCCTGAGAGCAGCAGCCAGGACTAAACAAATAAATATAATTTAAAAAAACAAGCAGCAGCCAGGACAAAAACAATAAAATTAAAAAAAAAAAAAAAAGAAAAAAAAAGCAGCAGCCATGACAAAAAACAAACAAACAAACAATAAAAAACAAGCAGCAGCCAGAACAAAAAAGAAAACAAAAAACAAGCAGCAGCCAGGACAAAAAAATAAATAAAAAAAACAAGCAGCAGCCAGGACAAAAAAATAAATAAAAAAAACAAGCAGCAGCCAGGACTAAAAAAAAACAAAACAAACAAACAAAACAAGCAGCAGCCAGGACAAAAAAATAAATCAAAAAAACAAGCAGCAGCCAGGACTAAAAAAAACCAAAACAAACAAACAAAACAAGCAGCAGCAGGACAAAAAAAATATAAGAATAAACAAGCAGCAGCCAGGACAAAAAAATAAAAATAAACAAGCAGCATCCAGACAAAAAAAAAAAAAAAAAAAAAAAACAAGCAGCAGTCAGGACCAAAAAATTCATAAAAAAAAAACAAGCAGCAGCCAGGACAAAAATAATGATTAAAAAAACAAAACAAAAAACAAGCAGCAGTGAGGACCAAAAAAAAAAATAAAAAAATAAAATAAAAAAGCAGCAGCCGGGACAGAAACTTTTTTTTTTTTTTTTAAATCAGCAGCAGCCAGGACCAAATAAAAATTAAAGAACAAAGACGAGACAAAAAAATTTAAAATAAATAAAAACAAGCAGCAGCCAGGACAAAAAAATTAAAAATAAATAAAAACAAGCAGCAGCCAGGACAAAATTAAAACAAAACCAAAAAAAACGAGCAGTAGCCAAGACAAAAAAAAAAAAAATAAAAATAAAACCAAGCAGCAGCCAGGACAAAATTAAAACAAAACCAAAAAAAACGAGCAGTAGCCAAGACAAAAAAAAATAAAATTAAAATAAAAACAAGCAGCAGCCAGGACAAAATAAATAAATAAATAAATAAATAAAATACAAGCAGCAGGCAGGACAGAAAAAACAAAACAAAAAAAACCAAAAAAAAAACAAGCAGCAGCCGGGACAAAACAAATACAAATAAAAAAACCAAGCAGCATTGAAACGAGCAGAAAAAGAGAGGATTAGTCTCCTCTGCTGCGTCAAGTTCCAGTTGAAGTTGGATGTATTGAAGCAGGACTCTCAAAAAGTTACAATATTGAAGCTCAATTCATCACATTTTCTCCTAATTAACTTGTAATTAATCACGATTAATCGTAGATGGATATACGTTTTTTTTTTTCAATTTAAATAAGTGTACCTTCAAAGTTTTTTTATATGGTCAACATGAGAATGCACAACTTGTTAAACATTAGGCCTTTTTTTCATATCTTAACACACACACACACACACACACACACACACACACACACACACACACACACACACACACACACACACACACACACACACATACACACACACACACACACACACACACACACACACGCACATGCTTACAGCGGATCTGGTATGATTTTTTTTGGCCTCATTCTTGTGAGAATCCTGCGTGTGACTGAAGCATTAAGAAGTCAGTTAATTCGTCCAAGACCAAATGCAGTGTGCTCACCACACCAGCAGGTGGCGTCTGCGAGCATATAGCGCCGTATCATCGCTTTCTCTTTCGGACTTATCGGGTCTTCACTTCGCGGGAACGCCGTTCATCACGCACGCTTCAAGTGAGGGATGAGGCAAAAAACAAAAAACAAACCTAAATAAGCCCATTCCAGTTGTCAGGTTCAAACACCGAACTATCTATTAACCAAGACAAGAAGCAAGGAATCAAACAGACAGGATTCCATTTAGCTCATGGGGAGAGCGCATCGACCGGCACCCTCGTACAGTATCGCCCTACGCTCTGAGGAGGGAGGTCCACGCCTCCTCCTTTATTTGGGCATTTCCTGATTACATAGCTGCAGCTGCTTCTAAGGGAAGGGGGTTATAAACAGCTGCTGCACTGGGTCATAAACAGTTCAAAGAAAAGGGTGCTTGGAGCGGTGTCAAGTTTGCCCCCTCTCTGCTCGTAGATTTCGGGTCCTGATAAATCCTCTAAAGGCTTAGTGGCCACATGCGTGGACAACACCTTTTAGCTCTTATTTCCAAAATTGTGTACACTACTGATTTGGGGTCTTTTGGCCACTTATGTGGACACTTATACTGCCATCTGGTGGTGTCAGAAGAGTATAACATACATGTTTTATTAATGACTATAACTAAACTAATATTGTTGTGCAACTCCAGGATGTGACCCCATCCCAGTGGAGTACCTGCGGTGGGGAGACCCCGAACCCATCGGCGCCGTGGTCTTCGCCTGCCTGGGACTGATGGCCACCTTCTTTGTCACCGCTGTTTTCATCAGGTCTCGTACTCGTCCTCTCCCCCGGCAGACACAGGAAGTCCCTTGTTTGTCTAGCATCTGATGTCGCATACCCCCCCTGGTCTTCAGGTTCCGAGACACCCCGGTGGTGAAGTCCTCCAGCAGAGAACTGTGCTACATAATACTGGCCGGCATCTGCTTGGGCTACCTGTGCACCTTCAGCCTCATCGCCAAACCACACGTGGTCCATTGCTACCTCCAACGTCTGGGCATCGGTCTGTCGCCCGCCATGAGCTACTCTGCGCTGGTCACCAAGGTGAGGGCTAAGGAGCGTAGAAAAAAGGTAGAAATAGTTTGTTTTGAAGTGCTGAAAACTGAGCCGAAATGCTATTTTTAATGTAGAAACACAACAGAAGTTGTACTGAGACGTAGTGAAGATGTCAGCTGCTTCTAAGGGGAGGGGGTCATAAACAGCTGCTGCACTGGGTCATAAACATTTCCAACAAAAAGGTGCTTGGAGCGGTGCTGCTCGTAGATTTCGGGTCCTTCCTGTGGCTGTCCAATAGATCAAAGAAACCGACACCTCTAAGCATACTTCTAAGATGGCACCAAGTAATTCCATGATAATGAAATTAAAAAGTACGGAATTTCTTAAAATGCTAGCATGCTAACAATTAAAATTAGCACGCAAACATTAGCATCCTGAAAGGGAACCAGCTAGCATACAAAGGTTGTTAAATTAGATCAGATGCTAGCATAAATGCTAACATTAGCAGGGTAACAGGGGACCAGCTAGCATACTTCTAAAATGACTTGTGTCCTTAGACCAACCGCATCGCACGCATCCTGGCAGGCAGCAAGAAGAAGATCTGCACCAAGAAGCCTCGCTTCATGTCCGCCTGCGCCCAGCTGCTCATCGCCTTCCTGCTCATCCTGCTGCAGCTGGCCATCATTGTGGCCCTCTTCCTCATGGAGCCCCCACAGGTACTTCCTCGTGGAGCCCCCACAGGTACTTCCTGGGAGCCCAAAGTCACAATTGCTAACAGTCTGATGTTAGCATGCTAGCTTTTGAAAGAAGAAACGGCAGATCAACTGGTCTAAAAAGGGGGTCTATTTAAAGGCTAGAGTATACAAATGAATTTTAAGATGCTTCTACTGAGGTAGAATCTCTAACTGTTACTGGTAGAACATTCCAGAGTACTGGAGCCCAAATAGAAAACTCTCTATAGCCCGCAGACTTTTTTTGGGGTTCTGGGAATAAGCCGAAGTTCTTTGAACGCAGATTTCTTGCAATACAATCAGCAAGATAGGACTGAGCTAGACTGTGTAGTATGTTACACCGAAGTAGTAAAACCTTAAAGTCACATCTTAAGAAGGTTCGTGAAGGACCCCTGATGTTTCCCGTGGTCTACAAGAGGATCACAGTGCATTCACGTCCTGTTCGATGCTTCCACAGGTGATCCACGACTACCCCAGCATCCAGCAGGTCAACCTCATATGCAACACCAACAACTTGGGTGTGGTGGCCCCACTGGGGTACAACGGTCTGCTCATCCTCAGCTGCACCTTCTATGCCTTCAAGGTAGCGACCACACCTTCATGTTGCAATCTGCAGGAACTTAGTGGTATTATTATCTACATCTATCTACGTATTTCCTTAATAATAACTGTTGCGTCTGACCAGCTCTTCCTCCCAGGGAATTTATGTCACTGGTCAATCCCAAGTTCTTTCGATGACATACAGGTAAAAGCCAGTAAATTAGAATATTTTGAAAAACTTGATTTATTTCAGTAATTGCATTCAAAAGGTGTAACTTGTACATTATATTTATTCATTGCACACAGACTGATGCATTCAAATGTTTATTTCATTTAATTTTGATGATTTGAAGTGGCAACAAATGAAAATCCAAAATTCCGTGTGTCACAAAATTTGAATATTACTTAAGGCTAATACAAAAAAGGGATTTTTAGAAATGTTGGCCAACTGAAAAGTATGAAAATGAAAAATATGAGCATGTACAATACTCAATACTTGGTTGGAGCTCCTTTTGCCTCAATTACTGCGTTAATGCGGCGTGGCATGGAGTCGATGAGTTTCTGGCACTGCTCAGGTGTTATGAGAGCCCAGGTTGCTCTGATAGTGGCCTTCAACTCTTCTGCGTTTTTGGGTCTGGCATTCTGCATCTTCCTTTTCACAATACCCCACAGATTTTCTATGGGGCTAAGGTCAGGGGAGTTGGCGGGCCAATTTAGAACAGAAATACCATGGTCCGTAAACCAGGCACGGGTAGATTTTGCGCTGTGTGCAGGCGCCAAGTCCTGTTGGAACTTGAAATCTCCATCTCCATAGAGCAGGTCAGCAGCAGGAAGCATGAAGTGCTCTAAAACTTGCTGGTAGACGGCTGCGTTGACCCTGGATCTCAGGAAACAGAGTGGACCGACACCAGCAGATGACATGGCACCCCAAACCATCACTGATGGTGGAAACTTTACACTAGACTTCAGGCAACGTGGATCCTGTGCCTCTCCTGTCTTCCTCCAGACTCTGGGACCTCGATTTCCAAAGGAAATGCAAAATTTGCATGGTTGGGTGATGGTTTGGGGTGCCATGTCATCTGCTGGTGTCGGTCCACTCTGTTTCCTGAGATCCAGGGTCAACGCAGCCGTCTACCAGCAAGTTTTAGAGCACTTCATGCTTCCTGCTGCTGACCTGCTCTATGGAGATGGAGATTTCAAGTTCCAACAGGACTTGGCGCCTGCACACAGCGCAAAATCTACCCGTGCCTGGTTTATGGACCATGGTATTTCTGTTCTAAATTGGCCCGCCAACTCCCCTGACCTTAGCCCCATAGAAAATCTGTGGGGTATTGTGAAAAGGAAGATGCAGAATGCCAGACCCAAAAACGCAGAAGAGTTGAAGGCCACTATCAGAGCAACCTGGGCTCTCATAACACCTGAGCAGTGCCAGAAACTCATCGACTCCATGCCACGCCGCATTAACGCAGTAATTGAGGCAAAAGGAGCTCCAACCAAGTATTGAGTATTGTACATGCTCATATTTTTCATTTTTATACTTTTCAGTTGGCCAACATTTCTAAAACTCCCTTTTTTGTATTAGCCTTAAGTAATATTCAAATTTTGTGACACACGGAATTTTGGATTTTCATTTGTTGCCACTTCAAATCATCAAAATTAAATGAAATAAACATTTGAATGCATCAGTCTGTGTGCAATGAATAAATATAATGTACAAGTTACACCTTTTGAATGCAATTACTGAAATAAATCAAGTTTTTCAAAATATTCTAATTTACTGGCTTTTACCTGTATATGCTGAGTAAGAAGGACCATCAAGACAGAATAGGAATTTTATCAAGTTTTACTGAAGCTTCAGGAGACCAGCCCAGACCAATACATTCATACCGCCGTCTCAAGTTGTTCTAACACTCAAACGGAAGAGCCAACTTCTTGCACACGAAGAAAACCCCCACCTGTCCGGAAAGGAACACAGCCTCATTGTTCTACTACAGATAAGACAAAAGGGAGTATTCCATCTCCTACAGTGCAAGCCTTCAAGGTAACACACATAGTTTACTTGAGGACATAAGATACAAAATAGAAAGAGCACAAATGGAAAAGTACCAGATGTTTTAAACATAACTATGAATACAGAAAGAACTCTTAAACATATATGCATTCTCCACATAACCCTACTCCGTGAAAGTTTGTTTACCTTGGTCAGTCCTGGAACTTACTAGTCGTGACTTTTGTCAGAGCTACAACACCTGGTGGTGATCCCCGCTTCCGCCATCCTAGTCACTGCCGTTGTGTCCTTGGGCAAGACACTTTACCCACCTGCTCCCAGTGCCACCCACACCGGTTTAAATGTAACTTAGATATTGGCTTTCACTATGTAAAAGCGCTCTGAGTCACTAGAGAAAAAGCGCTATATAAATATAATTCACTTTAACTTAACTGTGGGGAATAAAATCACACGATTATGCACAACACAAAAGTCCACTGCAGAGGTTGCGCAACAAAATCTATTTTTGTTTAAAGGATTTGTTTGTCTTCACAAATGTGACATCATTACCCTGATAATATCATTATCAGGTCGATACTTGCATTTATGACATCTCGCTCCGAAGTCCGATACGGCTAAAAACGAGAATCTGCAATTAAGGTAGGGATTGCGTGTGAATGCCCTATGTGCACAATCCACCCAAAGTGCGTGAGTGGAAGTGACAAGCTTGAATGTCCAGGGTGAGTGGAGTGTGTGGATGTTGGATGACAAATACGGGATATGTAGTTGATCGTGTATTTCGGCTTCGAGTCACTTTCATCTCACTCTCTCAGCTTCCGTCTGCTCCGACGTCTCACTCTTCCTTCGTGTTGGCTTACATAAGCGGTAGTTCATCCTCTGTATTTTCAGCTTCAAAAAAGATAAGGTGGTCGAATCCTCATTTGTCCAAAAATAGTCGTCTTTGTTGTTTGTTAATCAAGTCTGCCATGATCAGAACACACCCGCGTTTGTTTCCGGAAGTAGGAACACACGTTTGTTGCAGGAAGTCTGAAGTGTGTTGCTATGGAAACGGAAATCAATGCGCCGAGGAATTAGTTTTGGTAATGATTAAAATGGTCAAAATACTGTAAATATTGCACCTATTACATATTGTTAAGAAGGTGTCTGTTACTACATTATATATATAGTTGCAATGTATGTTGTACATATTACATATTGTAATGAAGGTGTCTGTTACTACATTTTATATATATACATGCAGTGTGTATATTGTACATATTACTTATTGTTATGAAGGTGTCTGTTACTACATTATATATATATATATATATATATATATATATATATATATATATATATATATATATATATATATATATACACTTGCAGTGTGTGTATTGTACATATTACATATTGTTATGAAGGTGTCTGTTACTACATTATATATATATATATACTTGCAGTGTGTATATTGTACATATTACACATTGTTATGAAGGTGTCTGTTACTACATTATATATATATATATATATATATATATATATATATATATATATATATATATATATATATATATATATATATATATATATATATATACATATATATATATATATATATATATATATATATATATATATATATATATATATATATATATATGTATATATATATATATACTGGCAGTGTGTTTATTGTACATATTACATATTGTTATGAAGGTGTCTGTTACTAGACTATATATATACTTGCAGTGTGTGTATTGGACATATTACATATTGTTATGAAGGTGTCTGTTACTACATTATATATATATACTTACAGTGTGTATATTGTACATATTACATATTGTTATGAAGGTGTCTGTTACTACATTATATATATATACTTACAGTGTGTATATTGTACATATTACATATTGTTATGGAGGTGTCTGTTATTACATTATATATATACACTTGCAGTGTGTATATTGTACATATTACATATTGTTATGAAGGTGTCTGTTACTACATTATATATATATACTTGCAGTGTGTATATTGTACATATTACATATTGTTATGAAGGTGTCTGTTACTACATTATATATATATACTTGCAGTGTGTATATTGTACATATTACATATTGTTATGAAGGTGGCTGTTACTACATTATACATATATACTTGCAGTGTGTGTATTGTATATAATACATATTGTTATGAAGGTGTCTGTTACTACATTATATATATATATATATATATATATATATATATATATGTATATATGTATATATATATATATATATATATATATATATATATATATATATGTATATATATATATATATATATATATATGTATTTGTATGTATGTATATATTTAAATGCAGTGTGTATATTGTACATATTAAATATTGTCATGAAGGTGTCTGTTACTACATTATATATATATATTTGCAGTGTGTATATTGTACATATTACATATTGTTATGACAGTGTCTGTTACTACATTATAAATATACTTGAAGTGTGTATATTGTACAAATTACATATTGTTATGAAGGTGTCTGTTGATACATTATATATATACTTGCAGTGTGTATTTTGTACATATTACATATTGTTATGAAGGTGTCTGTTACTACATTTTATATATATATACTTGCAGTGTGTATATTGTGCATATTACATATTGTTAGGTGTATGTCACTACATTATATATATATATATATATATATATATATATATATATATATATATATATATATATATATATATATATATATATATATATATATATATATATATGTACTTTTCAGCACACAAAAAAGAAACCCAAAAATGAAGGAAGGAGTCCTATCTAGGTCTATTTTGAAGTACGCTGTGTATAAAGTGTTTTTTTAAAGTGCGAGAACTCACGCAGACCGATAAAATAATAATTGAATTGCTGCTGGCTGATCAAGCAAGACCAGCAACTGGAATGTGATTTCCCCAAACGCAAATTAAAGTCCATGCTTGATTATTTGTGGCCTGTAGCCATCCACTTTCTCCACACTGTGAAAAATGGCAGAGTAGAAGGAGAAATAGGATGAAATAAAGCCCAAATAACAACCGGGCGCTGCAGGCTCTGCTTATACCTGATAGCATCAAAGCATAATGATGTTTTCCGTGCACTACCTCGCATGCACTTATTTAAATGTGCCCCATTCATACAAAATCCACCCAACAATCAGCAGAAATGACTTGCTCTCTTCCAGACCCGCAACGTTCCCGCTAATTTCAACGAGGCCAAGTACATCGCCTTCACCATGTACACCACCTGTATCATCTGGCTGGCCTTCGTTCCCATCTACTTCGGCTCCAACTACAAGATCATCACCATGTGCTTCAGCGTCAGCCTCAGCGCCACCGTGGCTCTTTGCTGCATGTTCGTGCCCAAGGTAAGTCCACTTTTCTGCCCAACACGCTGTTGCGTCAGACCAGCTCTTCCTCCAAGGGAATCTAAGTTACTGGTCAATCCCAAGTTCTTTCGATGACATATATGAGTAAGAAGGACCATCAAGACAGAATTGGAATATTTTCAAGTTTTATTAAAACTTTAGGAGATCAGTTTAACCAATACATTCATATCGGCTACTCTAGTTGATCTGGCATTCCAACGGAAAAGGCAACTCCTTTGCACACAAAGAAAACCCCCATCTCCCCCTTGCACCACTGATAAGGAACTAGTGGGGGAGGTCTTCACATTCCAACGTAAGACACAAAACAGACCTCTGAACACAAGAGAAACTAGTAGAATATATAAAGGAAAAGTACTAGATACTCATGGCTATGTAAAAAGAAATAACTCTTAAACATATATGCATCCTCCACAACGCCCACCCCAGAAGTCCCTTTGGTGCCCTCACAAACCATCAGATCTCGCAAAAATCCTTAACTTAAGCCACAGTATCGCGCCAGTAATAAACCGTTAAGGAAGTAAAATCCGCGTCGGCCGAGGGGTGAAAAGAAAGCAGGGAGAGCAGGAGTGAAGAAGTAGGTCAGACAAGTACAACGAAATTGAATTTTCAGCACAAACTCGTTCAATAGCAGTGCTGCTAGGATACTGACGAGAGTGCGGGAATACGACCACATCGCACCGGTTTTCAAATCCCTTCACTGGCCCCCCCATCTACCTCAAAGAACTGCTCACCCCCAAATCCTCCACACGACACCTACGCTCCGTACAGGCTAACCTCCTCCAACCTCCGAACTATGGGAGACCGGGCTTTCTGCTCCGCCGCTCTTAGTCTGTGGAACGCTCTCCCTGACCACCTGAGTGCACCACAGACTGTGGATGCTTTTAAAAAAGGCTTAAAAACCCTTCTTTTTGAAAAAAAAAAGCCTTTTGATAGTTTTATGTGTGCTAGTTCTAGCTATTAGGCTGTTGTAGTTTTTATTTTATTAACATGAAATATCTTGTCTTTGCAGTCTATTCAATTGAATATAAGTTGAAAAGGATTTCCAAATCATTGTTTTTATTTACCATTTACACAACGTGACAAATGGAGAGGAGGCTACGCCGGATAGTCGAACCTCGGATTCAGGAGGAACAGTGTGGTTTTCGTCCTGGTCGTGGAACTGTGGACCAGCTCTATACTCTGGGCAGGGTCCTTGAGGGTGCATGGGAGTTTGCCCAACCAGTCTACATGTGTTTTGTGGACTTGGAGAAGGCATTCGACCGTGTACCCCGGGAAGTCCTGTGGGGAGTGCTCAGAGAGTATGGGGTAACGGACTGTCTGATTGTGGCAGTTCGCTCCCTGTATGATCAGTGTCAGAGCTTGGTCCGCATTGCCGGCAGTAAGTCGGACACGTTTCCAGTGAGGGTTGGACTCCGCCAAGGCTGCCCTTTGTCACCAATTCTGTTCATAACTTTTATGGACAGAATTTCTAGGCGCAGTCAGGGCGTTGAGGGTATCCGGTTTGGTGGCTGCAGGATTAGGTCTCTGCTTTTTGCAGATGATGTGGTCCTGATGGCTTCCTCCGGCCAAGATCTTCAGCTCTCACTGGATCGGTTCGCAGCCGAGTGTGAAGCGACTGGGATGGGAATCAGCACCTCCAAGTCCGAGTCAATGGTTCTCTCCCGGAAAAGGGTGGAGTGCCATCTCCGGGTTGGGGAGGAGATCTTGCCCCAAGTGGAGGAGTTCAAGTACCTCGGAGTCTTGTTCACGAGTGGGGGAAGAGTGGATGATGGTGAGATCGACAGGCGGATCGGTGCGGCGTCTTCAGTAATGCGGACGCTGTATCGATCCGTTGTGGTGAAGAAGGAGCTGAGCCGTAAGGCAAAGCTCTCGATTTACCGGTCGATCTACGTTCCCATCCTCACCTATGGTCATGAGCTTTGGGTCATGACCGAAAGGACAAGATCACGGGTACAAGCGGCCCAAATGAGTTTCCTCCGCCGAGTGGCGGGGCTTTCCCTTAGAGATAGGGTGAGAAGCTCTGTCATCCGGGGGGAGCTCAAAGTAAAGCCGCTGCTCCTCCACATGGAGAGGAGCCAGATGAGGTGGTTCGGGCATCTGGTCAGGATGCCACCCGAACGCCTCCCTAGGGAGGTGTTTAGGGCACGTCCGACCGGTAGGAGGCCACGGGGAAGACCCAGGACACGCTGGGAAGACTATGTCTCCCGGCTGGCCTGGGAACGCCTCGGGGTCCCACAGGAAGAGCTGGACCAAGTGGCTGGGGAGAGGGAAGTCTGGGCTTCCCTACTTAGGCTGCTGCCCCCGCGACCCGACCTCGGATAAGCGGAAGAAGATGGATGGATGGATGGATGGATGGATGGATGGATGGATGGACAACGTGACAACTTCACTGCTTTTGGGTTTTGTAAAAGACAAGTTGTCTAGTATGTTCACTATTTTATTTAAGGACAAACTTGCAATAATAAAAATATGTTTAATATACCGTAATATTTTTTGTTAAAATAAAGCCATTTTTTTGTGGTCCCCTTTATTTAGAAAAGTATCAAAAAGTATGGAAATATTATCATTATTATTTTTGTGTTCTGGTGATTATTGAATATATATTCTCCTCTCCCAGGTCTACATCATTCTGGCCAAGCCGGAGCGTAACGTGCGCAGTGCCTTCACCACCAGCACGGTGGTCCGCATGCACGTGGGAGATGGGAAGTCCTCCTCGGCCGCCAGCCGCTCCTCAAGTCTGGTCAACCTGTGGAAGCGGCGAGGCTCCACCGCCGAGACTCTCAGGTGTGTGTGTGTGTGTGTGTGTGTGTGTGTGTCAGGCCCGGCCCTAACCAATCTGGCGCCCTAGGCAAGATTTTAGGTGGCGCCCCCCCCACATCGGCAGTGAAGTGTATATACTCACAAGAACCCGAATAGCTTTGTCTTTGACCTTTTTTTTTTACTTACAACTATACCTAATATATAAAGGGGTGGAAAAGTGATGATTACCTGCAGGGCAAACATTAGCTAACCAGAAGGCAATAACAATGTAAACAAAAAACACCTGCTTAAAAGATCTAATACAAACATTTATATGCACGTACAACACTAAGAACTTTTAGCATATCAGTATGTGGAATTAAATGATGGAATGGATGAAGTAAAGAAGTGAAAAATTGTACTGATATGATCCAGTTCAAGAGGTTGTTCGAAATAATAGTGCTTACAGAGTACAAAGAAGAAGAATTATGAGAAATACTTTCAACCTTATTGAAAATAAGATATTCTTCATCTCAGTTTGTTAATAATGACTGAATTGATTAATTAATTACATATTACAAAACTGTTGTATACTAATTCATAGATGTTATTGTATTATATAAAAAGGTCAGTAAATGATTCTATATATTTGTAAACGCTTTGAAGTGGGAAAGGGGGTAGGATTAAATAAGCTTTGCTTCTTCCTACTCCTTTTCGGGCATGATGTAAAATGAAATGATAGGAAATTGTGTGATGTATTATGATGTAAGTGTGTTCATGTTCCAAATCAACTAAAGAAAGAAAGAAATGTCCCTGAGGAATGTAAGGCGGGAGTACTGTAATTACCTAACGTTACATTATTATTTTCCATAACAATTTAGCCCCCTCCACAATATTAACCCGACGTTAAAACAGAACTACCGTATTTTCCGCACCATAAGGCGCCCTGGGTTATAAGCCGCGCCTTCAATGAACGGCATATTTCAAAACTTTGTCCACCTATAAGCCGCCCGGTGTTGTAAGCCGCATCTAACTGCGCTAAAGGAATGTCAAAAAAACAGTCAGATAGGTCAGTCAAACTTTAATAATATATTAAAACCAGCGTGATGTGGGCGCGCATGGAGTCGTATATCAACATGGACGGAGCTGCGTGAAAAAAGCCACCCGGCCTCTTCGCGTAAACTTCCCTTAACCACTCGCTCATCTTTTCTTCATCCATCCATCCTTTCGAGTTAGCTTTTATGATGACGCCGGCTGGAAAGGTCTCTTTTGGCAAGGTCTTCCTTTTGAATATCACCATGGGTGGAAGTTTCTGGCCATTAGCATGGCAAGCTAGAACCACAGTGAAGGATGACTTCTCATTCCCTGTGGTGCGAATATTCACCGTACGTGCTCCCGTTGTATCCACAGTGCGGTTCACAGGAATATCAAAAGTCAGTGGAACCTCGTCCATGTTGATAATGTTCTCTGGCCGGATCTTTTTTTCAGCTATCTTGTTTTTACAATATGCACGGAAAGTAGCCAGCTTTTCTTGAAAGTCTTTAGGCAGTTGCTGTGAAATAGTAGTCCGTGTGCGGATGGAGAGATTGCGTCTTGGAAACCTGTCGCTTAGTAGGAGCCATTTTGTGGTCTTTACAGATGTAAACACACAAAGGAAATGAAACGTAATATCCGCGCCCTTCTTCTTCTTCTACGCGGGCGGGTGGTTGCTTACAGTAGAAGAAGAAGCGCTTCCTGTTCTATGGGGGCGGGTGCTTACCTTGGCGGTTGCTTGCGCAGAAGAAGAAGCACTTCCTCTTCTACGGGGAAAAAAGATGGCGGCTGTTTACCGTAGTTGCGAGACCGAAACTTTATGAAAATGAATCTTAATATTAATCCATATATAAAGCGCACCGGGTTATAAGCCGCACAGTCAGCTTTTGAGTAAATTTGTGGTTTTTATGTGCGGCTAATAGTGCGGAAAATACGGTACAACTCACAAACACTTTAGAGTTAGGCTCCACCATCAGAATGTGTACTTAAACTTATAAAGATCACATGGATATTATTCAGTGAGTTGATTCACCAAAACTAACCTGTTATACAGGAGGAAAAAGCACACAGGACGTTTCATCCTTCGGGGTCGCAGGGATATATATATATATATATATATATATACCGTATTTTCCGCACCATAAGGCGCCCTGGGTTAAAAGCCGCGCCTTCAATGAACGGCATATTTCAAAACTTTGTCCACCTATAAGCCGCCCGGTGTTGTAAGCCGCATCTAACTGCGCTAAAGGAATGTCAAAAAAACAGTCAGATAGGTCAGTCAAACTTTAATAATATATTAAAAACCAGCGTTCTAACAACTCTGTTCACTCCCAAAATGTACGCAAATGTGCAATCACAAACATACGTATATCAACATGGACGGAGCTGCGTGAAAAAAGCCACCCGGCCTCTTCGCGTAAACTTAAACTTACCTTAACCACTCGCTCATCTTTTCTTCATCCATCCCTTCGAGTTAGCTTTTATGATGACGCCGGCTGGAAAGGTCTCTTTTGGCAAGGTCTTCCTTTTGAATATCACCATGGGTGGAAGTTTCTGGCCATTAGCATGGCAAGCTAGACCCACAGTGAAGGATGACTTCTCATTCCCTGTGGTGCGAATATTCACCGTACGTGCTCCCGTTGTATCCACAGTGCGGTTCACAGGAATATCAGTCGCTGTGAAATAGTAATCCGTGTGCGGATGGAGAGATTGCGTCTTTTCATGAACCGGATCCCTGTCGTTTAGTAGGAGCCATTTTGTGGTCTTTACAGATGTAAACACACAAAGGAAATGAGACGTACGGTAATATCCGCGCGCTTTTTCTTCTTCTACGCGGGCGGGTGGTTGCTTACAGTAGAAGAAGAGGCGCTTCCTGTTCTATGGGGGCGGGTGCTTACCTTGGCGGTTGCTTGCGTAGAAGAAGAAGCGCTTCCTGTTCTACCGGGAAAAAAGATGGCGGCTGTTTACCGAAGTTGCGAGATCGAAACTTTATGAAAATGAATCTTAATATTAATCCATATATAAAGCGCACCGGGTTAAAAGCCGCACTGTCAGCTTTTGAGTAAATTTGTGGTTTTTAGGTGCGGCTAATAGTGCGGAAAATACGGTAGCTATTTATTGATTAGCAATTGCCGAATCATGTAACATTAGCTTAATGCTAAAAAGCCAGGTTACTATCACATTCTGTAACAGACAAATAATTTCATGTAGGCTAACGTTACCTACCTGCTACCTCTGTCTTTTTCTCGTTTCTCCTCCTCTTCTTTTCTCTTTTTTCTTCCTTGGGCACCTGACAGTTTTGGCCGTTTTGACATCTTGTGTTGATTTTTTGATGTGGTGAAGTCCAAAAAGAGTCATGATACGGGAAGGGAGGGGGCGCACTGTGTGGGGGGAGGAGGGGGGGCGTAATGTTGTAACAAATAATATTTCTATTAAATAGGCTTTACTTTGCATTTTAATTAACGTGGGATTATTTTTTGTATTTAGAAATAATAGTACCAACTTTTTTTTTTTTTTTTTTTTTCTCCAACATTTGTGGCACTGGCGTGGCGCCCCCTGATGGACGGCGCCCTTAGCATTTGCCTATACGGCCTATGCCACGGGCCGGCCCTGGTGTGTGTGTGTTGGCGTTGACCCGCCCGTGACGCGCAGACAATCTGCTAATGGGGACGCGGATGGGTGCGGATGGGACTGAACCCAGGTGAACAAATGAAGGAGAAGAAGGGCTGATGGGGAAATAGGAAGGAGAAGGTATGGTCATGACGGCTGACGGAGACTTAATAGGTTTTGCAGCCATCCGAAGGTCGTCCTCTTGTCATCTATGACAGCGAGCAAAGCGTCAACACACAAAGGCAGTGACGGTGACGGACTGTCTCAAACTGAAAAGGGGAGAAGCAGAATTTTTTAAAAAAGCCATCTCAATTGTGAGGATGTTACATCATCTCAGGAGAAATACCTTTCTAATATTCATCCATTCACTGTGTGAGGCCTGTCTTGGTCAAAAGTGGACATACACTTGTAAAGAACATTGTTATGGTTACACAGAGGGAGATGACGGCTCAGACACCAGGGGGGTAGTGATGTTCAAGGATTTATTTTATATATATATATATATATATATATATATATATATATATATATATATATATATATATATATATACATATATATATATATATATATATATATATATATATATATACATATATATATATATATATATATATATATATATATACAGGTAAAAGCCAGTAAATTAGAATATTTTGAAAAACTTGACTTATTTCAGTATTTGCATTCAAAAGGTGTAACTTGTACATTATGTTTATTCATTGCACACAGACTGATGCATTCAAATGTTTATTTCATTTAATTTTGATGATTTGAAGTGGCAACAAATGAAAATCCAAAATTCTGTGTGTCACAAAATTAGAATATTACTTAAGGCTAATACAAAAAAGGGAGTTTTAGAAATGTTGGCCAACTGAAAAGTATGAAAATGAAAAATTTAGCATGTACAATACTCAATGCTTGGTTGGAGCTCCTTTTGCCTCAATTACTGCGTTAATGCGGCGTGGCATGGAGTCGATGAGTTTCTGGCACTGCTCAGGTGTTATGAGAGCCCAGGTTGCTCTGATAGTGGCCTTCAACTCTTCTGCGTTTTTGGGTCTGGCATTCTGCATCTTCCTTTTCACAATACCCCACAGATTTTCTATGGGGCTAAGGTCAGGGGAGTTGGCGGGCCAATTTAGAACAGAAATACCATGGTCCGTAAACCAGGCACGGGTAGATTTTGCGCTGTGTGCAGGCGCCAAGTCTTGTTGGAACTTGAAATCTCCATCTCCATAGAGCAGGTCAGCAGCAGGAAGCATGAAGTGCTCTAAAACTTGCTGGTAGACGGCTGCGTTGACCCTGGATCTCAGGAAACAGAGTGGACCGACACCAGCAGATGACATGGCACCCCAAACCATCACCCAAGCATGCAAATTTTGCATTTCTTTTGGAAATCGAGGTCCCAGAGTCTGGAGGAAGACAGGAGAGGCACAGGATCCACGTTGCCTGAAGTCTAGTGTAAAGTTTCCACCATCAGTGATAAAACAAACAATAACTATAGAATGGAGCGTGTGACCAAAATCCAAGAGTGTGTGGTGTACGACTATGTGTGTAATTAATTGTTGTGTATTACCGAGTGTTGAGGAGAGAGAGAATGAGAGAAGGTCCGTGTCCAGGCGAGGGTCGAGGATAGGGGCGAGGCAGCGTTGTCCGTGTCCGAGCAGGGGGTCGAGGAACGAGGGAGGCAGTCAGAATCCAGAGGGGAACAACAAGAAAACTCGGGAAAGCACTGTGGGAGATCAACAAAAGACAGGGAGGGAAACGCAGAGAGCATAAAGCTTGTGTCGGCTTACGATGCACAATAGAGAACTAAGTTCCTGCATGGATCCTTGGGTCCACTGGTCCTTTATACAGCTCCCTCTCATCAGGTCCAGGTGCGCTGATTCGTGATCGTCTGCAGGCTTGCTGCTGCGTGGGCGTGCTGCACTCAGTTGCAGGAGGAAAGCGGGTTCGAGTCCGCGCCGTGACAAACATAATGTCATGGTTGTCTTGACAACTCTTATTTTTTTTGTGATAGAGTGATTATGACAGTTATTTAAACATAACTCCTAAACCAACCATGCAAAATGTCTAATAATGCCTGGAATAATTAAACTTTGTGAGTTTTATTTAAAAAAATATCTTTTGTAAGGTTTGCAAAGAGTGCTCTAAAACTTGCTGGTAGACGGCTGCGTTGACCCTGGATCTCAGGAAACAGAGTGGACCGACACCAGCAGATGACATGGCACCCCAAACCATCACTGATGGTGGAAACTTTACACTAGACTTCAGGCAACGTGGATCCTGTGCCTCTCCTGTCTTCCTCCAGACTCTGGGACCTCGATTTCCAAAGGAAATGCAAAATTTGCATGGTTGGGTAATGGTTTGGGGTGCCATGTCATCTGCTGGTGTCGGTCCACTCTGTTTCCTGAGATCCAGGGTCAACGCAGCCGTCTACCAGCAAGTTTTAGAGCACTTCATGCTTCCTGCTGCTGACCTGCTCTATGGAGATGGAGATTTCAAGTTCCAACAGGACTTGGCGCCTGCACACAGCGCAAAATCTACCCGTGCCTGGTTTACGGACCATGGTATTTCTGTTCTAAATTGGCCCGCCAACTCCCCTGACCTTAGCCCCATAGAAAATCTGTGGGGTATTGTGAAAAGGAAGATGCAGAATGCCAGACCCAAAAACGCAGAAGAGTTGAAGGCCACTATCAGAGCAACCTGGGCTCTCATAACACCTGAGCAGTGCCAGAAACTCATCGACTCCATGCCACGCCGCATTAACGCCGTAATTGAGGCAAAAGGAGCTCCAACCAAGTATTGAGTATTGTACAAGCTCATATTTTTCATTTTCATACTTTTCAGTTGGCCAACATTTCTAAAAATCCCTTTTTTGTATTAGCCTTAAGTAATATTCTAATTTTGTGACACACGGAATTTTGGATTTTCATTTGTTGCCACTTCAAATCATCAAAATTAAATGAAATAAACATTTGAATGCATCAGTCTGTGTGCAATGAATAAATATAATGTACAAGTTACACCTTTTGAATGCAATTACTGAAATAAAGCAAGTTTTTCAAAATATTCTAATTTACTGGCTTTTACCTGTATAGCTAGAATTCACTGAAAGTCATGTATTTCTTATATATATATATATATATATCTTAACCACGCCCCCAACCACGCCCCCCCGCCCCACCCCCGACCACGCCCCCGCCCCCCACCCCCCACCTCCCGAAATCGGAGGTCTCAAGGTTGGCAAGTATGACACAGGAACACCTTTATTTTGCCCCCCCCCCCCTACACAGT